>NW_010234238.1:0-59921 GCF_000690775.1 Eurypyga helias
GGGGTGGGAGGGGGGTGTTGATAACTTCTTTACTGTTGCAAGGTCTGCATTACCCTGAAAGGAATGCAGTTCCTACTCCTACCTCAGACAAAAGAGAAGCCTAGAAAAACAGACTTTTATTCCTCTGAATCTTGTCTAACAGGGTAAAAATGGGAAAGAGAATGGATAAGTCATTATCTCTGAATGCAACACCTAAAAGCCTCAATGTTCAGCAGCCCTAGGAGAAGGAATAATTTTGTTTGGCTTGTGTTGTACTCACTTGCTTACCTTCCTTTCTCCATGGAAAAGCTCTAAGAATGGCACAACTAGCAAAGGGCCTTGCAGGGGAGGGAAAGCTGAAAGTCTCTTGCCTCTCTGGTTTCGGCAGCCCTAGTAGGGAGGATCCCTGCTGTGTATGAATACTGTACCATCATACTGCAATTATCTCCTGATTGCCACCTTTCTCTCCACAAGCAAAGCTGTGAGAACAAAGAATACCTGTCCTACTAGAACACCAAATGGTCCAATTCAAGGTCTGCTGTATCCTTATTTTACCAATTAGTTCCCTGAGCTAGTAAAGAACCTTGAAAGCTAGGAAGACCCCATTATTTTGTCCTGCGGGGAAATTCAAGGCCTTTTCCAGAAAAATACTCAATTTCTGAACATTAAGTGAAAGTAAGATAGACCAACTGTAATTATTGTCAGCAGTGGAAAGCAGAGAATATCTGTACTGCTTTATACCCTGTGGATATTGCTACTGAAAAAACTAAAACACCCTTTCCCACCAATCCTTTAAATGAAAGGAAGCAGAAAACATGTCTGACTTAACTAAATCTTTAATAAGGTATTAATATTTTATACTTGGCTTGATAATAAATGCATAAGGTCTATTGCTACAGGGGCCTGACAGAAAGGAAATATTGGCTAGATATAATATGTATAGTAAGACAAGGAGAAAATTATTTCTGAAGCAGAAAAGTAGGTGGACTGGCAAGATAACACAAGTGATTGTGGCTGTTTGTAGGCTCTTGTTCTTTTTCAGATCAGTGGTGAGGAACTTCTGTTTGGAAGTTTGATCTTTGATTTATTATGTGAGTTTGTGTCTCTAAGTAAACTATCTTCCCCTACCAAGGTGTTTTCAGTCCAGAAACGGACATGTAGCAGCAGAAGGGCAAATTAAGTGTAGAGGTAAGCTTTTGGGATTGATGCCCTGCTGAAAGTCAGATGGAGATTTCAAGTTCACTTTTTTTGTATAGGATAAGGAAAGGCTGGCTAATAACTTACATTGCAACAAAACTGTGGCTTGGAGGAATTTCAGCTCCTTTAGAGGTTGAAATAAACCTCTCCTGACATATCAAGAGAAGAATAATACGTGTTCCTCTGAGGTAAGAAACTTTGTCCCATAAACCTTGAAACCTGCAAGGTGAGTAATGTCCATCATAGAGGCTGCCATCCTAATAAATCTTTGCCTGAAAGATTAGATAAAGCTCTTTTAAGTGAAGAATGGTGTGATGTTTTCCAGGAGATCCTATGAAAGAATACTCAGCCATGACCAGAGCTATAGCTGGATATATAATTGTAGCTTTGGTGCTTCATTATTCTGTGAGCTCAACTGGCATCTTTAGACCTGTGGTGGGTTGACCCTGGCTTGGCGCCCGTTTGGTTGGCCGGGTGCCCACCAAAGCTGCTCCACCACTGCCCTCCTCAGCTGGGCAGGGGAGAGAAATGTGATGAAAAAGCTTGTGGGTCAAGATGAAGTCTGGGAGGGATCATTGCTCAAGTGTGGAGCAATGGAGCAGCCTTTGCCTTCAGGAGCAGCCTGGTCCAGCTTGGGTCCCCCCGAGGTCAGAAGTACTACTGACAAACCTACTCCAGCCTGGGCTCTTCTCTCCAGAGGGCCACAGCTCCTGACAGCAGCCTGCTGCTGTGTAGGCTTCCCACAGGGTCACAGCCTCCTTTGGGCATATGCCTGCTCTGGTGTGGGGTCCTCCTCGGGCTGCAGGCAAGTCCCTGCTCCCTTGAGACCCTCCACACAGCCTGCTCTCTCACCACAGGCTGCCAGGGAATCTCTGTTCCAGTACCTGGAGCACGTCCTCTCCGTCTCCTTCACTGACCTTGGCGTCTGCAGGGCTGTTTCTCCCATCTCTCTGCTGCATCTCTCTCGTCCATTTTTCCCCTTGAAAATGTTATCCAAGAGGTGCTGTGGCTGCTGTTGAAGGGCTCAGCCTTGACCAGCAGCACGTCCGCGTTGGAGCCAGCTGGCATTGTACACAGAGGAGGCTTCCAGCAGCTTTTTATAGAAGCCACCCCTGTAGCCCCCTGCTTGCCATGCAAACTTAGTGCAAGAACCCTTTTTGATGTTAGTTACATTTCAAACCTAGATTTTTTTCTTTTCTTCGAAGTTGTCTTTATGGTGATTAAATGATGTTCTAGCATCTGTGCCACCTACTGTACAGCATGTAAAGCCCGTGAAAGTTCAGTAAGTCTGAGGAGTTTCCTTTATGAAGGAAGGTATAGGACTTAATTTATCTAGAATGATTCACAGCGGTTTAGACCGGGATAGTCAATGGACTTGGGTAGCAACAGCAGGGCTTTGGCTCTGTTTAAATCAGGAGAAATAATTAATTCAGTGATGTAAAGGGAAAAATGGAATGTGGATATTCCAGTGACTTACATAGAGCTTATGTGGAAAATACATGAGAAGGTGTAAAAATTGCTCTTGCAATTCTGAAAATAAAAAAATATGAAGGTCATTCTTTCCAAACTTCTGTTTAGTTTAGAAATGTTTTTAAAATTATCTCAACTGTGGCAAAGTTGCTCTGCTCCATGAGAATTAATGGATTCCAGTTCTGATAATGAGCAATTGACAGTATAAATTCGAAACAGTTTCCCCAGCAGGTATAGTTGTTCAAGAAAAAGTCTGATCCACATCCAGGTGGATCTTTCACAGCTCCTGCCATCTTTATCCCCTTGAGATGTCGGCAACTCAATTAGGCTGACTTAAAATGTGAAAGAAAGGGGTGTCTAAGGTGGAAAAGGGCCCAATGATTTCCTTCCTAACTCTTGAGGAGTGAGTTGGAAATCCTTGAGTTTTGTAGCACCTAAGAAGAGCTGTTACATGATCCCAAAATAACTAAAGAACAAAACTGGGAGAATAGGCACATATCAGTGATACGGAAAGGAGTAATAAGTTCCTGTTCAAAATACTGCGGCAGAATAAGGTTTTTATTGAAATAACAGCTAGAATGGAGAAAAGTCAGGGAAGAAAAAAAGATGATATATTTGCTGAATGTTTCTCCCAAGATTAGATACATGCTAAAAAAGGAACATTGTACTGAGGCAAGGCAAAAAATGGATGAGAACGAGGACACTAAACCTTTATGTTTGCTACAGTTGTCCACCCTGGAGTAGGCATAACCCTGTATTTAGGGAACAACTGCTCACTCCTCAGTAGAGCTGGTTAAGTCAAATTTCCGTTTCTTGTAACTCCACTTGGATAGCTATATATATATATATATCTTCTTTCATGGAAAAATGTTTCATAAGTCTTTTGCCAGCTCTACTGCTCAGGAAATTTGTTTGAGGGTTAGTGCGTGCTATGTTCTGAGCTTTGGAAAATGTATCATCAATGCTGTCTTGCGATTTAAAATATCAAAAAGCCCAACACTAAGTTTCAGCTGTCCCATGGGTTATCTCAAACCACAGACTGAATATAAACTTCAGCCGGTTCATCCCTAAAGCCTGCCATCACCTCTAAATACTGGCAGTGTTGCCACATTTTGTTGCTTAATCTCTCTAACTCCCTCCATAAACCAGCAAGTACAAGCAGGCAGAGTAAAACTTTTTTCAACCTGTCTTAACAGATTATGTGTGCCAATCAGTTAAATACCATATTCTTGCTACCAACCCATGAAGCAACTTCCTTATTTAAAGCAGTATATTTTAGGTGGATAGATACCATCAGGAGGAATACAGCAAACTTAAGTGGCACACTGTCTAGTAGACACAGGAAGAGAAATAGCATCTTCACCAGTCGTGAGCATGGACAGGAGACAGTTGCAATTGCAGTGTATACCACTTGCTTAATCTGGATTTTCTGAAATTCTTGAATAAATTTCTACCTTACCTTAAGCCTGGTTATTAAAGCTATCATCAGTCTTGATACAGGCAAGAATACTGTGAGAATACAGACATGAATGCATTGATGCTGGTCAAGAACTAGAACCAGAATATACGCAAACAAAACTCTCTTCTGGTGGAGAGTAGTGTAGAATATAGCCCACTAAGAGAAATTATACGGGTGTGTCATTGCTCTCTATAAATGTTAGAGCTATAAAGATAACACTCTTTACATCTGTATGTACTAGGAACGTCTTAGGAACATATTATGAGTGGCAGTCAGGAGCATATCTTGCTTATGTTTTTGCTGTGCTGAGGCTAACTCTGTTTCTCCACACACTTCTGCCTGAAACACGTACAAATGCCACTGAAAGAGATAGTAAATGTAAAATGCCTGAAGGCAATTGATTCAAGAAAACTCCAGTTTATGTTTTTGACTGTCATCTGAACACCTTGTCCTAATGTCTGAGTCAGGATATTTGATGTGAGTCCTAGGTGAGATACCTGGAGAAATAATACTGTAGATCAATTTTTTAATTTTGTTTTTATGCTTGTTTACAATTATGTTTGTTTTCTTAGGGAAGTGAAAAGCTGAAAAATGCCTCCTGGCACTTTTGGTGTTTGGGCATAAGGGAAGTGTTTTGTGTCAAGTTTGAGTGTCTTTAACAAAGGGAAGTAAACCAGTGCTGCTGTAGTGAGGAGGATGTCCCACGCTGTGGGAGAATTAAGTTCAGCTCTGTTCTCTGCCTGACGGGGATCAGGGGCTTGAACAGGTCATGGTAGATGATCCCTTGGTGTCCACTGAGGGAGTAGTATTGACATGTAAAAACCCTGAATATTTATTGAAATAATGTAGCTAGTGTTTCTTCCCAGCCCATGGGTTATGTGGGCTTATCTATAAGGGCTTCCATCCATTCCCATAGTGAATAGAACTGGCCCTAGAACTGAGCCCTGAGGAACACCGCTGGGGACGGGTTGCCAGTCAGATATATCCCCGTTCACTGCAACCCTTTGAACACTTTTGCTAGTTCTTCACCCAGCGCACCATGAACCTGCTCATCCCACAGCTGGATAACTTTTCCAGCAGGATGCTGCGAGGGACAGTGTCAAAAGCCTTACTAAAATCCAGAAAAACTACATCTACAACCTTCCCATCACCCATTAAGAAGTGATCTTCTCATAGAAGGATATCAAATTGGTTAGGACTTTGCCTTTGTGAACCTTTGTTGGTTCTGCCTGATGATTGCAGTGTCCTTTAAATGTTTTCCAATAGCACCCAGTATGATCTTTTCCATAATTTTTCCAGGAACTGAGGTTAGACTAACAGGATTATATTTTCCTGAGTCTTCCCTCAAACCTTTCTTGGAAACTGGAAGAATATTGGCTAGCTTCCAGTCAGTGAGGACCTCTCCAGATGGCCAAGAGGGGTCCTGCTGTAACATCTGCTAGCTCCTTCCGTACTCTGGGATAAATTCCATCGGGCCTTATGGACTTCTGAGCATTCCATTGATACAATACAAGAATATGCAAGAGGCTTGGGGTATTGTAACCCAGAAGGTAAGGGCCACAGGGCTGTGGCCTGTACTTTGGATGTGTGGCTTCATGGATGTATTAGGTTGGTTTGTTTTGTCACTAGAATTGAATGGAAAGGGATAAAAAGAAAGAAAACGGGAAGCGCTAGCTCAGCTGCCCACTGGCACTTCAGTTCTACTGCTGAGCACCCTGCAACACTTTGGTTGCTAAAGAGGGAGCAGGGTGTCTTGAAGTGGGATTAATACTGTGCACTTCATCCATTAGCTGTCTCATTTATTCAGATACCATGATTGAACAACTCTTAGGAATATTTATGCCATAGAAAATATGTTTGCTTAAGGGGATGCTTGTAAATATAGGCTCTAATTTAACTTAATCACCTCCTGTTTTATGTTCCTAGGGAAACTCTTTCTTATTAAATAGCTAGAAATGACTGCTGGGACACCGTATTTAATTTGAAAGTGTCTCTTAGAAGAAATGCTGGTTGTTTACATATAGAAAGTGAGACTTCCAGTTTTACAGTTTTAACTTCTCATGAAAGCATCACAAATAACATTGTGTGGAGAAAAACTTGCACTGTTTTTTCCCTTATTTCATGAAATGAAAGAAAACTCTAAAGTGATATTTGAAATATTGCTTTGGTCTGGATTTTCACTTTCTGCATGGTTCTACTCAGTGCAAAAAATGTTTCTATGGGAATGAGTGTACTCATCATAAGTGTTCACATGGGCCCTGCCACCCTTCTGAGTCTATAAAGCCAAAAGCAAACTTGGAAGTAATGACTTTAAATGAATGGAAGGTTCATCTCCTATTGCTACATTTGCTTTAGACCAGAAAGACCAGGTCTCCCACACTTTGCTATTTGCTTTTATTATGATAGCACCACAGAACTTTAAACAGAGTCCTGGAGGAGGTCAGGGTCAAGACAAGAGGGCAGGTGAAGGGTGGATTTTATATGTCTTCCTATAAAAGAACTGTCACAAAGAAAACAATTTGGTCCAAGTCTAGCTGGTTAATTTTAAAATTAATCTTCATTGCCCAAGTTCCACTACAGTACCTTTATTAGTCCATTAGTAGCAGCTATCATTTAATGTATATTTCCTGCAAGTTTATACAGTTTGTTTCCAGGGGACATAAAGCCCTACATTATTCTGGATTGGTATTCTCAAGGCAGTATATAATGCCTAGAGCCTTTGGATATGGAAGGTGGATTTAATGGTCCCTTGAGGGATTCAGGTTGAGTATTGTTTTAAAGCTTTGTTTGGGTAGGAAGGGAAGTGATTTCCTGACTATCTCAGTTCTGGAAATGAAAGTTAATTGCTTGGAAGACAAAATAAAAGGAGAACCTTAAAGTAGTGGATTTCTTCTACTTTTCCACTGAAGAATAGTGTACAACTACATTTCAGGTAAGAGCAGTTGTTTGTTATGAAAAGCTGTGAAGACACTTCATTTTGAAACTCGTTATTAGTCTTTTAATGAAAGGATCTTTTAAAATAAGATGTCTGTCCTCCATAAAAATTAGATTCACCTTGCTTTTTGTCCTTCCTCATCATCTTGAATTATGTGGTCTGAGATGGAGGAAAAAAAAAAAAGAAAAAAAATATTGAACATCCAATTTCAGTGTATTCTCAGTGAAAACTATCTAAACCAGTTTGCATATTTTTTTTCCAGAAAGTGTTAAATTCTTGGTTATTGGTAAAGAAGTAATTAACCTTGCTGCAGTTAAAAGATAAGCTACATTTAACAAGTCTAGCAGAACAGGTCCCTTCGACTAGCTATTTCAAGCTTGTCATCAAGCAGCACCTTTAACATCTCACTTCCTTTTAGATATTGGTTCCAAGAGTTCGAGAGTTGATAGGCTTCTTAAAGCCTATAAGCTTTTTAAAAGAAGGCTGATAGGCTGCTTAATAAAAAAAGCAGGAATAATGAGTCTTGTGTTGTTTTAGACCAAGACAAAAGCAAACAATGTCATTCTACCTAGTACTGAAAAGGTCCAGAGCAGAAATTCTGATTTTGCTATACAGTATGAGTAAAATGACCAAAATTAGATTTTTGATAGCAATATTAAGGAATCGTTTATCTGGATTTTTGTTTGGAAGGTCTTTCTCTAGTCTGAATTCCTATGTGGCACAGATGACAGAACTTTATCTAAGGATCCTTGACTTTACCAAGCCTAGTAGAATTGTGTCCATTTCCTACTTAGAAAATCAGATCCACATTTAACAATTTTGAGTGATAAGGTTCTCTGGTTTAGCAGTTATCTTGGCTAGTTAGTGGCTAAATCTAGCCAGGTTCTTCTCATTAAAGCAAAGGAGGTTTGGTCTGGATGATACATGGACAGGTCATGTGTGCAAATGCACATAGAACCATAGAATGGTTTGGGTTGGAAGGGCCCTTAAAGACCCCCTAGTTCCAACCCCCCTGCCATGGACAGGGACACCTTCCACTAGACCAGGTTGCTCCAAGCCTCATCCAGCCTGGCCTTGGACACTTCCAGGGATGGGGCACCGACAGCTTCTCTGGGGAACCTGTTCCCCATCCTCTCTGGGAAGAATTTCTTCCTGATATCCAATCTAATTCTACCTGCTTTCAGTTTAAACCCGTTACCCCTTGTCCTGTCACTACAGGCCCTTGTAAAAGTCCCCCCCAGCTTCCTTGTAGCCCCTTCAAGCACTGGAAGGTGCTATAAGGTCTCCCCGGAGCCTTCTTTTCTCCAGGCTGAACAAGCCCAACTCTCCCAGCCTGTCCCCATGGCAGAGGGGCTCCAGCCCTCGGAGCATCTTCGTGGCCTCCTCTGACCTCTCTCCAGCTGGCTGACATCTTTCTTATGTTGAGGGCCACGGAACTGGCTGCAGGACTCCAGGTAAGTTCTCACAAGAGCTGAGGTGGAGAATCCCCTCCTTCATCATTCTGGCCATGCTACGCTGGACACAGCTCAGCATATGGTTGGCTTTCTGTGCTGCCTGTACACACTACTGTCTCACATCCGGCTTTTCATCCATCAGTACCCCCAGGTCCTTCTCAGAGCTGCTCTCAAGCAGGGAGGAGAAGATAGGATGAGACTGATACAGCCTTGTTGCTTTGTTGATAGGGGTGGAGGTGTAGCTCATGGTGATAAGTCTCAGCAACAAAATGATTCCTTAAGGATTAGGGGAAAAAAAGGAAGGGTGGGGTGGGGAAGGGAAGGGAGATGAGTGGCATATGCACCCACAGTACTTGGCTTGCTATTTATTGTAAGCTGCTGTCTTGTGGATAACTCTGCAGAGGTGTGCTGTGAACATACTCAAGTTAGCTCAAGAGCTCAGGTTTAAAACCACAAAGAGAAAAGTAAACTACTAACTGAGTACTTACGTATACATGTGTATGATGTGACGGTGGTCTCAAAAAAGTGAGAAGTCCTTCTTAGTGGCTTGTGTCTTATCATTGATAGAGATTGTAGCTATTATAAGTATTTGCACATAGAAGCAATACTTTCAAGAAAAGTATCCATTATGAATGAAGGTAGCTTTGCACTTAACTTGAAAATATTGTCTGGGGATACATATTTACTCATACCAGATCTGGGTTCTTTACCTACTATGGAAGCAGGCATTTGGTCTAGATCAGGGGTGTAAGAGTAACCTGAATGTTAACGGAATCCACACTTCTTGCAACACTTATGCCAGCCGTACGCTGGCTACAAATGAGCAGGCAACACTGGGTACAACAAAAGGTTTGGGGCAACAAAGATACAGCCATTCAAAAATTTATGATCAGATCGGCCTTGGCAAACCGAGTTTGGTTTGCTTTTGCTGGTCCTGGCACTTAGGGTTTAGGAGTAGGTGCTGAAAATGGATTTATTGTCCTATGAACCAGCAGCCTGAATACCTAACATAGAGAAATTTAGCTAAAAGCAGTAGTTGGCTCATAAACCTTTTTAGCAAGTGAAAAGATCTTCCGTGTTATATGTAGGTTACATAAAGCTATATACATTCAGGAAGATATATATAGATCTAGTTTATTTTTCCTTGTATAGGGAAAACCTTGGCTTTGAGGTATAAGTCACAACTGTATTTCTTCAGCGTTGCTTTTATTTGATTCCTCACGGTTACAAATATTAGGGGAAGAACTCAGTGGTGATTCTCACTATGACATTTTTAAATCATACCCAAAATTGCAACTTCCACTAATCTAGTAATAAAAACGTATTCCTCATGAGGAAGGCAATTACGGTGTTTTTTGATAAAACTCTTCACTTGCACAGCAAAGTTTCACTTACTAGATTTGAGCTGTGTAGATACTTCTCAGAGATCCGTACTTAGAAGTGATTTTTTGGAATGATTTTAACTCTGCTCCCAATATAAGTATTTCTCAACAGCTTTTTCTTTCCTCCTTTTGTTCAAATGCCTTGGCCACAGGTAAGCCACAGAGTGGTTAGGCTGAAAATAGACAATTATTTTTTTCACCGGCTTTATCATTATTTCTGATATTGCCCTTTAACAATTCTAACAGTGCTGGGATAAAAAGAGGTTCTGTGATGCAGCTTGCAGGTGGGAGGAACCACTGAAACTAATGGGACTACACACTGTAAGAGTATAGATGATCCTCCACTTTTGTTTGGGAGCAGTTTCATTCATGTGTGTGTTCATTTATGCTGACCCTCTGCTTAGGCTTTGAGAATGACAGCTTTTCCTCTTTCACGGTAAGCATCAAACAGTTTCATAACATCTTCCCCCTGCTTTGCTCCCCCCTTTTCCCCTGCACATATATGCACATTCATATCTCAGCCTAATGTATTGTCCTTACAGCATTGCCAAAAGGCTTTTGCATAATCCTTTAACAGGATTTTAAAGCAATACTTTGAATCACTGTAGTGGCAATTTAATGGCTTGAAAATGACAGGGGAAAGGATTTTTACACATGGTAGCATGTAGAAAATTAAAGACTATACTAAAGTTACATGACCATGGGAATTCTTGTCTTGGCTCTAGAGTTATGAGGAAAGAAAATAACCAGGGGTTGGAAGAACACCCATACATAGGGCTGTGGCCTTACACTTGAGCAATCTACAGTTAGGTGACTTCAGGCTTAGAAAAACTGTGAAACACTATTTGCATCTAGCAGTTATTAACAAAAATATTCACAGAGAGGGTGGGGAGGCACTGGAATAGGTTGCCCAGAGAAGCTGTAGATGCCTCATCCCTGGAAGTGTCCAAGGCCAGGCTGGACGAGACTTTGAGCAACCCGACCTAGTGGAAGGTGTCCCTGTCCATGGCAGGGGGGTTGGAACTGGATGGTTTTTAAGGTCCCTTCCAACCCAAATCATTCTACGTGGTATTTCTGTGCTATTCTGGGAGATGCATTCCTTAGTGCATCTGCAGCCTCCTGTTCAGGAAGGCAGACCAAGTCCTTTTCAATAGACATTTATACTGAAAAGGGCTCCAAGGCAAACAGAAAGGGAAAAAGTGACTTTTTTACTAGATTTATCTTAGTTTACTGTGTGGGATCAGTTATTATAGCTTCCCATGGACTGCAGTGTAAAGCAGCAGCTTACCACAGACAACCTGCGGGACCTATTGTAATGCAGTGACCGTAAGCACACACTGCAGCAGCAATTTACATAATGTAGCCTCTCCCACAAATAAACTATAAAATCAGCCAACCATGAAACTAACCTCCTTTAGCAGAACTGGAGAGCAAAAGTGGTATTAAACTCCTGTACTTCCATTTGTTTCTTACAGCAAGGTACAACTTTCTCGTGAGTCTTCCATTTTATTTAATTGGCCTTTTTTTTGTTGGGTTTTTTTTTTTTGTTGTTGTTTTTTGGGGGTTTTTTTTTGTTTTTTTAACTGGCGTTATTCTATCTCACGTGAAAGACTGTATGTCCTTGAACTTCATGAGGCTTTTGCTACTTCTCCAATTTTTTTGACATCCCTTTGAATAGCAGCCTATCCCCCACTGAATCAATCATGCACCCAGTTACACCTCACCTCTGAACTTGCTAAGGGTGCCTTCCATCCCATTGTTCATGACATCTATGAAAATGCTGAAATGCATCAACCCCACATTAACCCCTGAGGAGCACCAAAGGTAAATAACTGGCTTCAAGTGTCACTTTGAGCTGTGATCATTAAACTTTGAACCTGACAGTCCAGCCAGGTTTTATGCATCTTGTAGTCTATCCATCCAATTCAGTTTGGCTACAAGGCTGTTACGAGAGGCAACTTTGGAGATTTGCCGAACTCAAGACCACTTATGTTTTTCTGTTTTTTCCTGGTTCATAGCTAGTCACCTCATCACAGGTTGGTCAGATATGCTTTCCCCTTACTAAATTCATGGTGGCTCTTCCAAATCACTGGCTTATTCTTCAAGTGCCTGAAAAAGGATTCTAGGAGGATTTGTTTCAAAATCTTCCCAAGGAGTGAAGTGAGACTGACTAGTCTGTAGTATCTTGGAGCCTCCTTCTTGCCCTATTTAAAGAAAGACATGATATTTGTCTGTCTTCAGTCACCGGGAACATGTCCCAAATGCCATGGCTGTTCAAACGTGAGAGTGGCCTTACGATGATGTTAGCCAGTTCTAGATGCAGCCCTTCTGGTCCCATTGATCTTGGTACATCCAGTTGATTAAGTGGTCCGTAATTTGGCCCTTCTCTACTGTATGTACCACTTTTCACCACAAAATTCTGCCACTAGCCCTTGTCCTTTGCATTCCTCACGGGTTTCTGCTTCAGTCCAACTTTGTAATCTCTAGCTCTGTCTTTGCCTGCCTCAGCAATGCTTCGTTATGACTCCCAGGTAGCCTATCTCAGCTTCCAACTTCCATATATTCTTTTGTACTTGAGTGACTCAGGAGTTCTCCCTTAATGTCAAGTTGGCCACCTGGCTTGCTTGCTCACTCTAGCACTCTTGAATAGACAGCTCCTGTGATTTGAAAAGGTTGTCCCTTGAATATCACCCAGCTCTCCAGGGTCCTTTTGCCCCCCAGGAACTTCACAGGGTCCCACACACCTGTATAAACAAAAGTTTATTCTGGAAGTCAGGGTTTTTGCTCCTTGCCTGTCTTATTCTCTTAGGGTCTTAAACTGCAAATCATGATCATTATAGTAAAGGCTACCACTGCCTGAACATCCCCAGCAAGTTCTTCAGTCATGAGCACAAGGTCCAGCAGAGCACCACCTCTCGCTGCCTGTCCAGCATTTGCAGCATGAACTTTCCCAGAAATGTCCTATAAAACTCCTGGCATGCTTGCTTCTCACTATATTGCCCTTTCCGCAAGCATTATGTAGTTGAAATTTCTCATAAGAACTAAGGCCTATGTTATGAGGGCTCATGTTTAAAGGAGATTTTGACTTGGGGGGTGTGTGTGTGTGTAGGAGACTTCTGCAATGGCTACCCCTTTTGGAATCCTCTCTAATTTTTGTCCATAAGTTCCCAGCACCCTGTGACCAATCCTGTAGCAAAGCTCTATGCACTGAGTGTTCACGCTGAACACAACCCCTTGTCATCCTAGCCTGTTCATCCAAAAGAGTTTGTATTCATCCATTACAGGGCTTTGTGTGAGCTATCCCATCTGCTTCATGTCGTCCCATCTGCATCTAGCTCTACAGGTTCATGCAGGGCTGACTCCTCCTCTGTTTCTTGTGCTGCGTAGTCATATACAGGCAGTTCAGATGGTTGTCTGGTTGCGTCACACATGCAGGAAGAGTGAGAGCTTCCCTTGTTATGCTGTTGGGTGGGCACTACCCCCATTTCCTTAATGTCTTATTCCCACTTCATTAAGGTAGTTCAGTGTCTCACTTGCCTTAGTGTAACTAAAATTAAAGAAAAGCTACACCATTTTTATACTCTGAATATATCCAGATTCAGCTTCTTCCATTGCATCTCCAGAAAACTCTATATGCTAAAGTAAAGGAATACAGCAGATATTCTGTAGTTAAAAGCTCAGATCAGACTTGCTGATGCAAAGAAACTTTAGTTCTAGTCATCCTGAAAATACCAGAGTAAACTAGGACTTGCAATGTCAAGGTAGACTATAAATCTGTCATGGTCAGAACCACCCATTTAGGCTTTTAAAAGCAGTCATCTTTTTAACTGCCTCTTACATGTTTATATTCATTCTGTGTAGCCTTCCATGAAGCATACTTAGAGTTTATGCTTAAAATGCTCTTTTGTTTTCTACACTCAGGAGAAACTCTGTTTTCAGAATTCCTGATTGGATGGATCATAAAAATATCCATGAGCTGATGAGCTCTGACCCATTTCTCGTTTTTAAAAAATAAGCACATCTCATACTCAGCAACACTGGCGTTGAAAATTGCATGTAGTCTTACAGAACCCCTGGGCTGTGGAGTGATGTCGTTGTGATGTACAGGCTCTCTCTTAGAGACATCACTTCCTGCTTGCTGTGCTCCATGGTGATCTGCATGTTAGAGTTGCCTCTGCTATCTGTTTTAGTGTTGTAAACCTGATATCTTTTTCTGCTGCCTATCTTTTTCCATCAGCAAGGAGAAAGAAGCCTGCAACTCCCACACACATCCACCTCCACCTCCACTAACCAATTCACAGCTGGGCTCAGAGCTGTGTGAAGAAAAACTGACAGGCTGCAATTCTGAATTTTAAAATCTTCATAAACCTCTCCTGTAATTCCTGTGTAGAAAGGGGTCGTGTGTTAAATATAAACCTTTTCAGACAGCCTAAGAAGAGAAACAGTCAGGGAGCTCATGGTTAGGAAAAGAAAAACCCTAAGAACTGATACTGTGATGACAGATTACCAAGCGCTTTCTATCGGTTCAACCTGCTTTTGAGACTTAATCTGGTTTTGAGTTGGCGTGGCGCTTTAGGTGACTTGGAGACAGGGTGCTTTAGAGGACATCTGACACTTCACTTTTTGCAGGGTGAGGATGGAGAAAGACTTTATTTTGGATGGTGTTACGGAACCGGCATCCAAGGGAATCTGCTCTCAGACAAAGTGATGCTCATTCAGATCTGCAGTTCATCTGAATGTACGTGGAGCTTGGAATAAGTTGATCGTAGGCAGCCACTTTGAAACCCATTATTATTTGTTTCTCAGACACATCAGTGGTGACAACTGACTTGCTAACAGGTAATGTTATTTATAGTCTTCTTGTAGACATAAAAAATTGTTTATCGTTCATTTTGATCTCAGTTAAGGTATTAATATTGCTCATTTTTAAGCACTTGGCAACACCTATTTCAGTTCATCAGCAATTCTTTAACATGTAATAATCTAGCCAATGTTTGTTGCCAAAGAGAATCCTTTTGACAGAATTTTGGAATTTGCATTAAAAAAAAAAAAAAGAGGTTTTGAGTTGTTATTCTCATGGCTTTTTCTTGAAAGCTTTAATGCATGCCAAAAATTCAAACTTGTAAGAGATGTACAGGGAAGTTGTTAGTGTTAAGTTAGAGATTTAAATTTTTTTAATCAAACTAGCTAATTAATCTAGATTTCTCTGTCAGGAATCCATCTGCACAGTCTCAAATGAGAATTTTTTTTTTTTTTTTCCTGAAAAGCCAGTGAGTGCCATTTCCCTAGGATTTCCACTACAATGTATTTCTACTCCACATAACAATGATACTATGTATATTTAAGGACCTGCTGCTAGTTTAAAAGGTACTCTTCAGAAAGCCACTGAAATTATGATGCAGGAGGTGAAAAACTTGCAAGCTGAAAAATAATAAATGTCTAGGAGTTAGAGCTTTGAATCCTAGACGACCTGTATTATTTAGGATGGTAACAAAATGAATGCATAGGCAAATGCGACTTATACTTCCAGTTTCCACAGATCCATATCATGGTGTCTGCCAGGAAGGTGACTTCCCACTCTCCCTCAGCAAGCTGAAAAGGAGGATGGGCAAGGGTAGATGGGTACCACTGCCATGTCACCATATGGTGTTTCACTGAACTCAGATCAATGCTTCCCCAGTTTTTGAAGGGAGTTCTCTTTGCAGACAATCTTATTCTGCATGAACTGTGTAAACTGACACAGTTATTCTAATAAACCCTTTTTGTCTTAGTTGTTGGGAAAGATTCACTTAATGTTTTGGGATCTGGTTCATTCTATGGTATATAGACATATCCAAATATTAATCAGTCTGAACTGACTCGTTGGCTAATCTGAACAAAGAATATTTAAGGAAAAAACATTATTTTTGATCCAAACTTCCTTGTGAAAGAGCAGATGATTGTATTAAAGTACTTTTAGGGCACCCAGGATTATTTTTGTGCCTAGGGTGCAAAAGTGATATGCTTTTTCTGTGCTGAACTTCTGCCTAAACTGATGATGGTCAGAATCAATTGCAAGTGAGTTCTTCTAACGCAGGCTTGAACTGCCTGGCTCTGGAGATGAATAAGTGAAAGATCATTATTCTGACAGCTACATTAGCAAGCCAGCTCACAGTATGTATTCATTATGCTTACTGTACTTTAAAGAGTATAACGTTAAGGCATGACCATTGTGAAAGTGTCTTTAGGTTATGGGGTCTGGCCAATTCCAATGTAGGGTGCATTAATTATTTGGTCCCTGTGAGGTTCCATGTAAAGGATCAGCTAAATATGAAATCTGCATATCATACTGCCCCTTGTGAACCTGTGTATTCCCCTCTGTTAGTAGGTACATTATAGTAGGGCATGAGCCAAGGCTGAAGTATGTTAGTTGTAGGAGGTAACTTTCCCAGGAGGTGGATAGTAGGAGAAAAGGGGAGTACAATTGTGGAGCTGAGGAACTGAAAAACTCTAGCTCACCTCAAATGTCTTGGAGGCCTGCAAGAAGAATAATATTGAAATCCAGTCAATAAAGTCAAACTCAACAACTTGAGTTCCAGTCTGTGCTGGTTTTGGCTGGGATAAAGTTGATTTTCTTCATAGTTTAATTTTCTTCATTTCTTGATATGGGGCAGTGCTTTGGATTTGTGCTGAAAACAGCGTCAATAACAAAGGGATGATTTTGTTACTGCTGAGCAGTGCTTAGATGCAGTCACAGCCTTTTCTGCTCCTCACCCCACCCCAGCAGTGAGCAGGCTGGGGGTGCAAAGGAAGCTGGGATGGAACACAGCCAGGAGAGCTGACCCAAACTGACCAAAAGGATTTTCTATACCATATGACCTCATGCTCAGGATATAAAGCTGGGGAAGAAGAAGGAAGGGGGGTGGGGGTTGAAGGGGGGAGAGACATTTTTGGGGTGACAGCATTTGTCTTCCGAAGCAACAGCTATGCATGACAGAGCTCTGCTTTCCTGGGGATGGCTGAACACTTGCCTGCTGATGGGAAGTGGTGAATGAATTCCTTGGTTTCCTTTGCTTGTATGTGTGGCTTTTGCTTTACCTATTAAACTGTCTTTATCTCAACCCACGAGTTTTCTCACTTTGCTCTTCTGATTCCCTCTCCCATCCCGTTATGGGGGGAGTGAGTGAACAGCTGAGTGGTGCTTAGTTGCTGGCTGGGGTTAAACTACGACACAATCACTGTTCAACATCTCAACTGTGAGGCTCTCCTTCCTCTTGGAAAGGCTTTACTTTCTGTGTCTGTATATCTAGTGCTGGCCCTCAGCAGGTGAGATGCTTAAACAATTTAAAGCATGTTAAATTACTGCAGTAATGCCAGCAAAACAAATTCCCTTCTCCATGGCTTTTTGCCATATCAGCTGAGCAGGTTGAATTGTGCCAGCTTTCAGGGTGTTGTTTCCTCCTGCTCATCCTCTGAGTCAGTGACAGACAGGTCTTTCCAGGACTAGTGTCTGTGGCTCCAGCAGAGAGGGCTGAGCTCACCCAGGTCTTACTGGCCAGGCCAAGAAAGCAGATTACTAAGTCATCTATTGACAGCTGCAGTCAGTGTTTAGCTGATGACATGCAAGTTGTTAGCTCCATGTGAAAAATTATTTATGATGATTTAGAAGATAATTTCCCTTTCTGTGTGGGTGTGTTAGCCTATCTTTTTTGCATGTACATGAAGTAGTCTGGTAATTTATCCTGAAAGAATATTGTCTTGCACAACTGTAGCCATGTAGAAAATATTATTCTTGAATCACGACGCTATTGAGATCGAATCCTTTCTTATGCCTAATGACGTCCTGTTTTCTTATCAATGAGTGATAAGGCCATACTGCCCATCTCCAGGTAGTGCAGTCAAACACTTAAACACTGGAGGTACAACTATCCAAAAACGTGTAGAGTGCAGATTAAAAAATGTTGATCAAGGAACACCCGTGGAAAGTGGAGGGGGAAGTAGAAGACTATCCAGTGTTTTCCAGTCAGCTGTAGGACTGGAAGCCGGATTTGTCACTACAGGCCTTGCAAATTAGCAGTTCGTCAGCCAGCTGTGTGAGGAGTCCCTTTAACCCTGGGTCAGACTGGGACAGAGGCTTCAGGGAGAGAGGAAAGATCTTCCTAACCACAGTAAAAATATTCATCTTGTTTTAGTGAAATATGATTGATAGCAACTGGTTGTAAGGTTTCCTAAGACAAGTCTTTTGTCCATGTTCTCTATACAACACACTCATGGTTACAGAAAACTCTTAAAATCATTTGTGTATGTGACTGTAGTGTACATAACTGACTTCCCTGACACTGAACTCCATGAATTTTTCTGTAACTACCAGATACTGTGCTGAGGGAGGACGTAAGTTATTACTATGCATTGTTCATAGTTAAGAACCAAGACACCCATATATTAGTAGCTGCCCAAGTAAAATCCTAATAACCACTACAGTTATTGCAGGAAAGGATTTCTTCACTGCAGTGTAATGAAATGTAAAGCCACAGGGAAATATTTAAAATTAGAGGAGGTGTGATGTTTTCATGGTGATACAATAGATGTTTTTGGCATGAATTTATAGTTGTTCCACATACAGTGATTTTTATTTCTGCTATCATGCTGGTTGTTGCTACCATTTTAAGTTTAAATAACATCTTAAGAGCAAATTAATAGTGCTGCTGCCATAATATATTTCTAGTGTCATGGGTCATCCTCACTGGTCATCCAAATCATGTGCTGTTATGAATTTCTATTGCTTTGCTAACTGTCTGAGTTATCCATACAGCACAGAGATTAGTCTCTTCAGTCTAGTGTTTGACCTGTTGCTTTGTCTGGATTATAATCTGAGATCCTAGGGTCTGTTTTATGAGCAAGGGCACAGCAAAGATCTGTGTAGGCTTGTTCCAGACGATGTTGGACTAGATGCCTAGGAAAAAACATACAAAAATAACACTGGTAGAATGTTAATAAATGCTTCATACTCCTACCAATTTTCTGAAGTTAAACAGACTAAAACCATACTCTGAAAGAGTTGCAGATGTCTATCAAAGAAAAACAAGTTGGTCTACGTCATACTTGTTAGATAAAACTATGTTACAGTAACAACTCAGCTAGCTAAACCATAGGGTCACGTTATCCTCACAGAGGAAAAAGGTGTCTTGCAGAGTTTTAAAGAAAATATCTAGAAGGAAGAGCCCTTTAAAAAAGATATAAGAAGCCAGTAAGCCAGGGGTTTTTTTTGTGCTCTTACTGATACCACAGTACTTTGCAGACAAGCAACTAAGGCATCTGAAGAGGAGGAACTAACATTGTGAGTGCATATTTACCACCCCTCTGGGCGTCAGTGTGTTTTCATAGAATTTAAAAAGATATGGAACTGGGTAGCGGAAAGCAGTTCCATGTCATTTAATCTGTGTCTAATATAGGAAGTGTAGATTATATGGAGCTTCAGATTTGAATATTAATCAGGAAAAAAGGGCTTTTTCAGCTCAAACTGAAAAAGGCAGGGGATTCTACACGAGCTCCTTCCAAGCTGTCCTTAACCTAAACATAGCAGTCTCAACAAGATTGAAGTAGAATAGGTGGCAATTAGGGTTGCTCAACAAGATTGGCCTTGCTAAGGTGCAAGGGGGCATTTGGCGTACATTGTCCAAGCTGACTTCTGTCTTTGAGTGTGCCTGCATTTAGACTCGTAAAAACATACTTGGAAACAGAAATAAATATTAATGGGTGTTTCTACAATATTTGCATATGAAGGTCTTACTCATTTTGATATTGTGTCACTGTACAATTTAATAGAAGTTATCTTTTGGGTACTTGAGTACAGAATTTGGACTACATGTATAATTGGTCTAAATTTTTCATAGCTAAAGAAAAAAATGACATGTGAAATGAACAGTAGGTTTAGCAGGAGTACTAAGGAAATGTTGAATTCTTGGTTGTACAGAAGAAAGTATTTTGAATATTGCTAATATATGTCAAAGATTTGAGAAATCAGCACAAGCTGATGAACAGAGCTCTGCTACAGATTTGTGTCCTTATAGGCTTAGTGGAAAGTACACACCCTTCAGGAGAAAATGAACTGCAGAGCCCACTTCTAATATTTAGCCTTATGATTTCCTAAGTGCTACTGGGAATGGAAAGGAGCCTGGCTACCTGGATCTAACAAGAAAGGAAGCTGGAAGGGATACAGGGAGCTGAAAATGTTTGCAGCTTTCAGGTACCACCATTATAAGACAAATAAATAATAGCAGGGGAACAAAGTGTCATATATATGGGTGGAAGACAGATGAAAGATGCACATTTTTGGGAAGTGACTGAATAGCAGTGTAGCATAGGCATGGAAAATGGTTAACAGAACAAATATATGAAAGATTAAATATAGAAAGGAGATGAGATTAATGTACTGGAAACTAGCTGCAGATGATGTGATCTGCCCTGGACACTCTGTTCTCTGCTCTTGTATCATCCCCACGGTATCTAGGCACTTAACTGGCAGATGAGTCACCATGTCTTTGTGCTGCAGCTTGTTTCTCCATTAAATACAGGTAATTCTTTCCACTCTCAGAGTGATGCTGAAAATGATTGATCTGTAGAGTGCTTTGAAGATACACTAACATTCACAGATCCTCTAAAGCCTAGGTTTAATTGTGGAGCTGTAGATAAATGTAATACATTTTACAGCAACAAATGTCTAACTGCTATAATTCTGGTCTATGATAGTTTATTTTTGATGTTCCTGATATCTAAGATGACAAAGAGGCTGGTTGAATTGGTTAGGACAGCATAATACCATTGATTTCACTTACACTTACGCCATAGTGGGGCTCAAAAAAAAAAAAAAAAAGCTGGTTGGGAATCAGCTTGCTGTGTTTCCAGGGTAGCTCTCTGTGTGTTTCAAGGCTAACCTATTTCTTTAGCTGATATGGGACATTATACTTCAACTTTAACTTTGCTGTGAGCTGCAAACAGGGAAGGAAAATGATTCATGGCATGCAGCTACAACGCAGCTGCCCTCTTAACATGTTGTATGAGGGAGCAATGGCAATAAACTTTACATTTTATCCAGTGTATTATTGCAGAGCTCACACACCAACTGCGTATGTCATGGACATATGATTTCATGGTCAGTAGCTTTGATTAAGTGGTCATTATAGTCTGATAAAACCTGTTCTTTCCAGGTCAGTCTACAAATCCTGCGCTGTTGTCTTAAACTCTACCTTTCTTGGAAGTACCCACCAAAACCATTTTTGTTAGCTCTAAGCAAAACAACACTGTTATCCTAGACTGTAGTAACAAATTGTTTTCTAGGTCTGCTCAGCAAGGAAACGAACCTACTAGTTGTAAATAACTAAGGTCTTTCAGGCAACTTGAGCTCATTTAAATTCCAAATTATTTTGTGACCTGAAAGTTCATACTGTCTGACCATTGCAAATGTGGTCATTCAGCATAAAATCAAAGGCTCAAGAGTTAGAGTTACTTAAAGATATGCCCTAAATATTATTAATTACATGTAAAGTACTTTGCTATTTGTAGCCCACAAGTTAACTGGTGACTGTATCTCTTAGAAGGTGCATTAATTAATAAAAAACTTAAAGTTGGTATTAATCATTGTATTAATGACTCTGGAGTGGAAAAAATGATAATGGAATAATTATCCTACCACTTAAAAGGAGATAAGCAGTCTTTGTTGTATTTGACATTTAGTAGACGTCATTCCTATATACTAGCCCTTGATTTGTGCTAGCAAAGCACCGAAGAGTGACTTGAAATGAAAGTTATTTTACAACGTGTTTTAGATCCTTTCTATTGTGTTTATAACACTGTAAATGGGCCTTCATAAAACGTGGCAGAGGTAAGTAATTTTTCAGAAGTCCAGATTGCATTACCACTTACTGGAAGGAAAGTAACACAGCTAGGATTTCTGTCAAAAGATTTATCCACAGAAGTTGGCCTGTGGTAGTAGCAGATCTCATGGTAACAAATCTCATCTTTATTGGAATTTTGATACTCTCAGTGGGGTGGAAGATGGAGGGTGCCAGTGATACATCACTAAATGCAGAGCAATCCTGATAACTAGGATTATTATTAACCTCAGCTGTGCTGGTTTTGAGCTGGACAAGGTGATTATACAATAAGTTTATTCTGATAAAGGAAAAGTTGCAAGATCAAAAAATGAAGTGAATTGCTAAGACTTTTTTTAAATTATCCTTAACAAAGGTCTGTAACTGGCCTTTTATACCTTGTTTCCATTCAAAACAAATACAACATGAAAGTAACTGAATGGGGCTGCATGGAGAAACTCTTCCCTTTTAAAAGAAAGCTTTTGCATTGTGTTTACTTTCAGAGACTCTGTGAAAGCTCAGTGAGTGCAAATGAGGCAGTCAAAGTGCATGAACTTTACAATACAAAAGTCCTAACCTTTGCTTCCTGTTCTGCTTGGAAGGCTCCCAGAGTCGTATGTTTACTGTTTCTCCTTTCCCAGATAGCATGACATACAATACTCATTTCTTTCCATTGAAATTGAAACAAATCTCTTAAACTCTTTCTTGATATTACCCCATAAAGCAATCACTTATAAGAAAAATTGCAGCAATACAATAGTGCTGATAATGTCACTTCTGATACATTGCTGCCTTATGTCAGAGACCCAGTGACAGTCATAAAAACAAATGTCAGATTTAGGCACAGAGCACTTGGTTCAAACTGTTTTGCACTGCTGTCCCTCTTGCTGCTCACGTGAGGAATTTCCTGGGTTGCCAGCACTGTCAGGCTCTGCTCCTGGTTGTTCCTTCTTCCCTGGAGGTGAAGGGACCAGCCGGGGTGATGGTCCGCACAGGCTCCACACACTCCCAGGTGGGGTTCAAGTCTGTGAAGTTAGAAATGAAGTGGGGAATAGGTGGGTGGCGAGGGAAGGAGGGGAGGGGGTGGAGGAAACACTTTTTCCCTTCCTCTTGCCTCAAAAATGGCCTTAATTAAGCTGGTATGGCAGCCTTAACTACATGATGCTCTTAGAGTATGTCAAATAAAACACTTGGTTTTTCCAACTTCTCTGATTTCCCCTGTGCTTTTGTTTAGTTACTAGGTCTGAAAGTCTGGAATAGCCTTAAATCTCTGCACTTGTTAAAGGAAGGTACTATATGATAACTATATTTAATTTTACTCTCCCCCTCTGAAGTGAGGGAGGATAAGGAATTGAGGTTTTGGGGTTTTGTGTGGTTTGGGGTTTTTTTGTGGTTTTGTTTTGTTTTGTGTCGACAGAGAAGCTGTAGGAAAAAAAAAAAACACACCACCCCAAAAGCCCCAAACCAAACATACACACAGCTTAGCTGTTAGGATGACACTCCTAAAATACTTAAAGCAAATTTGGATAGCCAGTTTGGACAGCCAAACACTAGGATGGGTTGTTAGGCAGCTGCCACTAAAATCTCTGGATTTTAAGGCTAATGTCAAAATGCCTTTTTGTTGAAAGGACAACTGTCTATTTTTCTAGACCTAATGCTAAGTCTTCCAAGATTCCTTACAAAATCTTATTAGATACTTAGATTTTCAGTTGCCTGTGAACTTTTAAAAAGGTGTTCTAAGTACTAATTCTCAAGTGATTTGTATTTCAAACCACTTATTCTCATTTTAATATGCTGTTGCTAGTTTAGAGCCTTTCTGATACTGCTTTCCTTTTAAGATTTCTTGTTAATTAGATTAATTCACAAACCCACCATAATTCCAGCATGCAAATCCCTTTTAAAGCAAAAGGCCTAGTCTAGTTGATTATTCCGGCTTTGAGGCATTAAGCCCCTTCCCAGTGATTTCAAGTGACAGTAGTTCAGACGTCACCTACAGGGGTATGGTCAGGTAGGAAAAGCTTTTGATACCTCTTAACAGCATGAGAATAGAAATCATACAGCCAGCTGTATCTCTCAGAATTTAGTCCTGCTGCTGTTGAAACTGTTTTTCTGTTATGTGGACAGACTTGTTTGCATTTAGCTTGTGCAGTGTTCCACAAACCCCTTGCTGTGGGAGATGCTACTATTGCTCAGGTGTCCTTAAAATGCTGCTCCTCTTAACCTTGCAATTTCTAGTATTCTCACTTTCTACAGAAAATTTACAGTTTGGGAATTTTTGCAAGTCATGAGAATCTCCTCTTCTGTGACTACTGAGTCACTGAAGCCCGTTTTGTTTATAACAAGTTAACAAGTTCATCTCAGACACTCAAAATCACATTCTGTCTGCTCTAAATAGGATACTTCTAGAGCAAAACCACATCTGCTTTCATTGTAAACCCTTTATGAAGCTAGGAACTTCCCTTCTATATCTTCTCTTCCACAGAGATGTTTTCCATGTAGAGATGTCTCTGTGTCTTCCAAAAGAATATAGCCTTTGGATCACGGAATTCGAGTAGCTCAAACTTGGCCTTGGTACTGTGTTATTTTGCCATTTATTATGTTTACTCAAGATAAATGGAACTTGCGCTTTCACTCCAGTTCTACCGGGGTGGGGAGGGAAAAACCACTAAGAGCCTTGGTGTGGTCTTTAGTGCATGTTGCTCTCATCTGTGACGTCTTTCATATACTCGTAATTTTTTTGCTTTTGCTTCCTGTCTGTGTGCATCTGCACTAGCTCTAAAATATTAAATCAGTTCTCAAATGTCATGTTATCAATTTAGGGAAGAAAGAATCTTAGCCATCAATGCAGAAAGTGAATCCATTTATGTTACATAACAGATAAGGTGTAATAGGCGGGCTGTATCTGAAGATAAGTGATACGAACATTGCACTCAGCTTTTTGCTATTTATCATTTAGCTCTGTCTATTAGAATTACTTTTCCATCAAACAAATGAGGCTTTTATGGATATTAACCGGAGATATGCAAAAGGCATGCAGTCACTTGATTTGTGTATTAAGATACTTTTTTTTTTTTACCCTAAATATATTGTGTCCTTTATTGTGTTCTTTATGTACACATATGGTAGCAGATCATTTTGGTCCTGGTGTTTCAGGCTATATATAAAGTACTTCAACAGTATAGACTGTCTGACTTAAGCATTGGACAAATGGACAAGCGGACATTGAGTGTTTCTCTGAATTGTATCTTCTCAAACAGTAGAATATGGATCAAAGCTGATCAAATACTGTTAGACAGTCTGGAACAATGGCCTTAGTTTGCTGAAAAAATCCTTTTCAATCTGATTTTGTTTAAATGAATCCTCTTTCATTTATCCTCCATTGCTACTTGACCATTATACAGCAATCACCTCTAAAATGAAAACCATTTTAGTCTGTATGTTAAAAATCAAAGCAGTTGGACTATTTCATTGCAAAGTCATTTAATTCCAGTGTTCAAGAAAGGGAATTGATACCATAAAAAAATCCCCTCTCCCTGCCCACCAATGCAAGCTTTTTCACCAGTTTATTAAGTACTGTAAGGCACCCTACCTAATTTTTACAAGCTCTTAGTGTGCATAACTCCACTGAAACCTAGCAACCTCAAATTTTAATTAAATATTAATTTTTCAAAACATAAACCCATAAGCCCTTAAATACCTTTTGAAATACTTGTATTGCAGTGTCAGTGGCATAGTGCCCCACCCCCAGGAAGTTGTTTCCTTTCTTGTTAGTTTGTTGGGGGCACAGAAGGATAACAAGAACAAAAGCGTTTCTGAATGCTTAGCCCAGAATTCATCCTGCATCATCTGGTTGCAGGAGCTGCCTTCTTTTCCACATGAAATACCCAGCTGTGAACAATTTTGGACACAATATTTGGCATATTTGTATCTACCTGAAACATCTCTTCCTTTCTATGACTTACTGTCTCTTGATGAAGTGGCTGAATTATTTTCCTTGCTAGTAACCGAGGCCTAAGGGTTGGAGGATGTTGCATATAATGGAGGGAAGGGTTAAGATTGTAACTCGCTGGTAACAAAATTCTTCGATGGCAAGCAGGAGTTGAATATATTCAACATGGTTTGGTCAAGCAGTTGTGTTGTATGAGTCTTACATTGAAAACAGCAGTATTTGTGTCCACATGTGTTCTGTATCACCAATACCTTGTCTGAAAAGTGATTTAAAGGATTCATTGCCGGAAAATTTGCCAGTTGTTACACTTAAGGAAATATCTGATTTTCTATTATCAGATCATCACTTCAGTGTGTAATTGCTGTATGTTGGTGTTCCAAAGCCCTTATCTATTCACTTGTGGAAAAAAATTGAATGGAAGGATTTAAATGATGGCCAGCGTGTTCATAATACAGATGCGAAGCCTGCTACATCAGTAAATAGAGAAGGTAGATTTTCTTTGACTGTTCCTTTTGCTCTTTTATTTATCTTTGAGCATATCCATTAGGAAAAAAAGTACTGTGCAGGTGGAGGGTACCTACTGGGATTGCATTAATAATTACCTTCTATTTCAGCATAGATTTTTCACTCCAAACTTGCCCAGAGGTCTTAGAGTACATGGGGATTGTGTCACAGCATATTAGGGAAAAATCCCTATAATTCTTAAGAATTTCCATATGGAAAGAAATTAATTCCCATCTCAGACCAAACACTGAATGGGCCAAGAAGAATGGCAAACAACTTCTTTCCCTTAGAAGTTGTGGCCAGGGCCTAGTGGAGGAGCACAACTTCAACATTACCCGTGGAAGCCTGTTACCAGCAAGGCAAAGTAGCATAGGTACCTTCAAACTGCTCGTAGCATGTTAGAAATGCCCATCCCTCACTGAAATACAATCTGTAGAAATCACAGAAGCTGTTATCCGAATTGTATTTGCCAGTAATGAACTTTCACAGAAAAAGTAGATAGGAAAACACCAGTCAATATCCAGGTATAATATTGCCCTCCCTAGAGTGCACTGTTGCTACATTTTAATTTAATGACTCATTTAAGTTGATATACATATTTCAATGCCTCTACGATTATTTAAGGTCTAATTCTTTCCGGGGGGGGGGGGGGAAAAAGTTTCTTCCCATGTGACTGTGTCTGATAGCTGCTTCACACATGCTTTTGAGAGCAAGTTGAAGGGGTTTTTTTTTTTTTTACCTGGGAAGAAACCTCTCAGCATAATGCATTTTAGATTTTTTTTTTTCACTTCCAGCACAACAACAGCTCTTTTCCCCCATTGCTTTAGTACACTTATATAAATTAACATTATTCACATTTCAATTCTTAAGACTTTTGCTTCCCTACCCCTTATTTATCTGGGCTAAGACCATGCTCGCAGAAAGCTAGGTCTCCATATTCTCATCAAAACCCAGTTTTGCCAGAATAGTTAACTTTTTTTTTTTACTAGTAATATTTAAATAGTTTTACCTGACTGGGAGGTCCAATGTAGAACAACACTGTGCTAAAAAAATCCATGAAAAGTTCAGTAGTTAATTCATGAAGCTCTTGAATAATTCATTACCAATAAGCCCTTTAAACTCCCATTTAAGTTGTTAATAATGATGAGTAGTTCATTCCCAAGACCCCTGTTACTTGTGCCTAATATAAAGTAAAAGTAGGAAAAGCTCAGTAAGGGGTCATGTTTCATCTGTAAAATAATTTCACCTATTGCAAAATGTTTTTTTCTTTTCTTTTATTCTCTCTTCACGTATTTTAGAAAGTACTAGCTCTTTAAGTAGCGCTACTGCCTTCACCATCCCTCATGGCTATGTAACCGAAAAAAAGGCATTTAACTGAAGGATATTCACAATATTTAATTGGAAAAACCAGTAGTATATTAAATGTCTTTCCCACGCTCTTGCTGTTTTCCTTAAATAAGCTCTTCTAAAATTGTATGAGCATAAACATTCTACTCTAGGAAATACAGGATTTTTTCCTGCAGAGATCAGAAACGAGCACCTAGTATATTTTCTTAAGTAAAAGTCTTGTTCAATTAAAGACTTTCTCTACTAAAGGAATGAGGAGTACAAAACTGTCCTCAAGTACAGAAAGCTCTAGAGGATCAAGGAAATGAGTGGTCCTTCCTTCCTGGTACTGCTTCCAACTCTGAGCAGGGAATAAGTGGAATATTTGTACATCCCAGGAGTTCCTGATGGAGGTCAGTGGTCCTTCAACATCCTCAGTAGAGGTGATGAGATGGATGAAGCTTCAGTGAGATAGAACTAGGCAAAGGGTTTTAGCAAATAATAAAACTGCTCAAATCTGTGGGTTTTATTCATCCTGAAACGTGTTACAAGGTTTTAACTGTACTTTCCAAAGCATGAGGGCGAGACATCCAGTCACAGAAACGCTGGAGAAAGAAGAGTGTCCTCGGCCTTGTGGCCTACAGCTTGTTTTGCTTAGATGTGTTACACTCCTTCCTCTTAAATAACTTGGATTATTGGTTTCCCAGGACAGAATGCCCTAATAAATCTTATCTTTAAAGTTAAATCTCTTGCTGATCTTGTAACTTGATAGTTACAGAATAATTCAAGATGAAATGGACCTCAGGAAGTCTCTGGTCCAAACTCCTGATCAAAACAAGGTCACCTCTGAGATCAGAACTATATGAGGCTTTATCCTCTGCAGGAGGAAGATGTAAATACAGAGTCTGGTCCTGAAATGAGCAGGCAGTCATAAATAACAAGGGAGTGCCAGGTGGAGGGGTGCATCCCTCAGCATTTTTAGAGTGTTTTTTGAAGAGTTGCTACCATTTCCTCTGCTCTTAAAAGTACTCACAGGTATCAGTCTAAATGGAACACTGCCTTGCTTGAAAACACTTTTACATTGTGGGCTGGGAAGAAATAAGGCTTCAGCACTGCTGCAAAATGAATCCCAGGCAAATGTGAATTGTATTTGTCAGGTTGCAAATAAACAATAGTAGGCAGGGGAAGAGGAGCTAGAGCTCTAGTATTTTGCAGAGGTAAGTTGCCTTCAGGAGACCTCTCTCTGCTCAAGGGCAGGAACAGAAGCATGTAGGCTGTAGAAGTACACAGATGTTGCCAGTGGATTCATACTCTAAATTAATTCAGGATAATGCCTAAGTAGTAGACTCACAGTTGCATTCTTCACAAAGAAGGTCGGCCGATTAAGTAACAGTCAACTGTAACCATAACCCCAGCTACTGGGACCTGGTTTGCCACTGCCACTTACCTTCTGCTTAAATCTTGCCCTCGGGACTATCCAATGTTCGTGTGCTTGCAGAGGGCACTTGTTCTTTGAAATGTGCTGTAGGATTGAGTAACTGAGGGTTTACAGTGTAAATACAGCATGCTTACCAAGAAACAAAAAAGGTTGTGTATATTAACTTTGTCATCAGAGGTGGTTTGTTTGATTTGATTTCTATTTTCAGTGGATTTCCATAAGAAGCAAACATTGTTTTCAGAATCATTTAAGCTCCTGCAGGGCTATATTTCATCATCTCTTGCTCCTCACACATCCCTGTGACATTTAAAAGGCTAAAGACTTCTCTTCAATAGTAAACGCTATTACAGTTTGAATTTTCTAGTGTTAAAATTAAATATCTTGCTGCCAAACAGCCTTGTGACAAACCATTTGGCTCACAGCTGCAGGCTGGTTTTGGTTTTGTTTTCTCAAAGTGAGCAAGAGATAGGAATGGTTGAACCCAATCAGATTAATTTTCTCTAGTTCAATATTCCCCCTCATTGCTGTTGGAGAGAGTCAGGGTGGATTGAATCAGTGGTGCTCTGCACTGAGCTCAAGGAGGTAGTTCTGGGAGAAGCCAACTTGCTTGTCTTGGGTGAGTGTCTTCCAGTATCTGCCTTTTTGTCCCCAAAGGTACGTTGCTGCTCATTTTTCAGCAGTCATGCAGGAAGTCTCCAAACGAGGAAGGGGCTGTGCTGTGTCTTTGGCCAAGGTCACATGGCGAAGGTTGCGTTCCATACTTCAGGCCACATCCGCATCATCTGTGGGCAGAGAGGATTCCATACACATACACTGCAGGGAATAGAGGCAGAGGGAAGGGAAATTATGAGGAAGTTGATGAGGCTCTACCAGACTGCTTGGCTTTATTAGATACTTTGTTAGTGTCATCAGTACATTAGAGGTGAATTAATGTCGCCTTTGCTTCTATGTTTTACCCTTGCTTGATAGCGATTACAAATCATCACAAGAGGATTTACGTCCACCTACCAGAAAACTACTTTGGCTGGAGTTTGCCGTAAAATCGTATGAGCAAAGGCAGATGACAGATGAAGCAGAAGGGATGGTTTGGTTATTCATAAGCCAAATGACCCCTGAAAGACAGCAGTAAAAAGCAGTAGAAGATACTCTAAAATAATGTGAGGCTTCAGGCAATGTGACTTATCATAACCAGCCGTCAGAGCATGCTGGTTTATGTGCTCCTGGGGTGCATTTTGGCATGGGGCTAGGAGGCATCATCCCGCAGAGACCTGTTCTCCACAGTTCAAGGACAGAGTATTTTAATCTCATCTCGGAGGAGGGAATAAGTGAAGGACTTGGCTGCCCAGCAGCTGACCTGTGTCACAAGTTAATTGGGCAGGGGGGAAGCAGGACCTAGCACCACTCATACTTTGCACCCTGCCTGTTTTTCTCATGTGTCTCTCCTTGGATCTCCCTGGCACAACAGCTTCCTGTTGTACCTCAGGTATCTCTCAGGTGCCATTTTACAGAGCTGTTTGGAAGAAACACGCTTGGGCAGCCAAGCTGGGGCTAGTCCTTGTCTCCCTTTTGATCCTTGAACTGGATGCTTCACTGTCTTCAGAGCAGCAGAAAGTGCAGGAAAGGACCCTCCTGTAACCCTTCCTGTGAAACAATATGATAATTATTGGAAAAAGCTTCACTTGCAACAGTAGAAAACTGATATTTTAATGTAACTTGAATGAAATGAGTAATACGTGGCTTGTTCTTCTCTAGGTGGCTTGTGTGTTTCTATCGCAATGTGCAGCCTTAAATATGTGTTTAATCGTGCACCGTGTTGCTTTCATTTTTTTGTTTGGAAGAGCCGTCTGCTTTTCACACGATAGGTTTAAAGCAGTACTATTTTTGTACAGTGTTTTATAAAGTGCTGTACAAATGCCATTGAGAAAGATGTCCCAGTTTTAGGAACTTTTCTAACTTTAAAGAGAACAACCTCATAATTTTTATGCCAAGTCATTGTTGCAACCTTCATTTATCAGCAAGTCTCAGAAATAGATGCTGTGTGCTTGTACATCAAACTGGAGCTACTTGGTTTCCCATCGTCTTTGTCCTTATATTTTTGGTTTATGTAGGTCTAGCTGTTGAGGTTTTACAGAAGAACATAAAATTGTGAATCAAATGTAACCACTTCAGATAGCTAACGGGATGCTAAGAGGAGCACCTTTGAGGGAGTGTGAACTTCTTACTCGTCTATGAAAACTGCAGCTAAAACTGACAAAACCGAACATTAATTTTTCAGGGATTCATCTACATGAAAAGTATTTCAGCTGTAAGCTTATGAGCCAATTCCAAAAATGCTATTGTAGGGGTATTATGTCAACACACTGTTTCCAATAAAATAAAAACGGTATGAAAGAGGGGATAGGCGTCAATAGACTCTCCTTATCTTTCATTTAAAGGTGACAAAGGTATACAGGTATACCCTGGTCTCTCCTGGGAGGAAACCTAAAGACATTCAAGCATGTTTTGAACATCTGCATGCATACTTACTAGCAGCATCTTACTCTCTCAAAAATCCCAGAGATGAGCCTGTTTTTGTAAGTAACAGTATCTGGGGAGTCTTCCCCTTCCCACTAAACTCTCAGCAAAATGGGTCCAGCTTGTAAATAATGAATAGTCAGTTGTCCAGACTTCCTGAAAGCATTTTTTCTGTGTAAGTACTTTAGTGTTTGCGAAAATGAGAAAATACAGCACAACTTGGGAATCAGCCTTTCATCTGCACTCTCAAATGGAGAATGAGATTGTGGTCTCAATTATGCTGGTTTACGTCAAGTGTAAGTAATGAAGTTTGCTTTCCTATGTGTTAGTGTGAAGCTTGGATTTTAAGTCTTCCTGTTCTATCAATACAGACATTTATAGGAAAATTGATTTCCTTTCTTCAGAAAGAACTTGCATTAACATTAGGTATGTTTTCACATTCCTACTCTTTTTCTACCTTTTGTTGCATCTAAAACCAGCATCTTCTTTATTTAGAGCAGTGGGGAAAACCAAGATGGTATTAAAAAAACCATGCACAACTATTCATAAAATATCCCTGGGATTTGGAACTGAAAGAGAAAATCTTACTTTTCCAGTGAAATTACCTTAGCTGAAACAATGTTGATGTATTTTCTGTAAAATAACTTTAAAATTCATAAACAAGACCATTCAAGTAACAAAGAAATAATCTTCACTATTTGTCTGTTAATAAACATTTTAACTGCACTAACACATCCTATAAAATGCAATATTTATTTAATTCAACACAGTTATGTGTGGATAAAATTTAAATATGTCTGTGGTTGTTTTAATTTAAATTCATTGGTAGCAAATTCAGTTTAATGATCGTTGAGTAAAAAAAGGAAATGTATTCTCTGTACTCATAAATCAACCCAATGTTCAATTTATTCGAAACACTGAATTAGGCACTCAGATAGGGCACTGGAGAAGAAGAAATTACATTGCTTTCAAGAATAGCTTTTCTGAGTATGCAAATTAAAAGTCAGTTGTAAATGGATTTGCAAAAAGCAGATTGCTCTAGAAATTAAAAATATTTTAAAAACCATAATTTAAGCAATGATCAAGTCTATCTTCATTCCTGCCTCTCAGGCTTCTATATAAAACAAATTATTCTGACACCTAGTGAAGAAAATTTCAAATTGCCCAATCTAAAACTAGAAGTGTAGCTACTCCCATGATTACTTATTGAAATTAATGGTGGTTATTAGTGGATATCAATGGAGGAAAATTCCCTAGCATTTGTTATTGATGTTTCAGCTCTTCCTATTAGCAAGCTTTTGCAGAATGAACAAATAGTTGTCAGCTTTAATTAAATTGTTAACTGCTTTATGCTAGGATTCAACCCAACAGTACCAGTTAGTCTGCAAACAACTGGAAGAACTCTCGTGTCACTGAGCTTTGGATATTATCCTAATTGACTGAAGCTATACTTCTATCCTCTTTGTTGGTGTACCTTATCATGTACCTAAACATACATCCTGTAGAAAGTCTTGGTGCAGCAAAACTGTGTAGCTCACACTTAAACTCATCTGTGTCCTTCAGGGCCTTTGCTTTGCACTTTAACATTTTTATCTTCATTAGACAACTGCCTCAATGACTGAGCCTGTGAAGAGGAGAGGCTCCTTGGCTTGGCTGGTAGCTGAAGGCTCCCTGCTATCTGCTGAGCCAGCGTGGGTGGCAGAAGAAAGTGTTGGGACAGGCTCACTCTGTTTGGATTTTCTGGGGAGCTAAGAGTTCATATCTCTGCTCAGAAAATTACATTTAGGGACACAAGAAACCATTGCCTACTGTGGCCTGTTTCAGTACCTCTGCAGGCTTCTGTTGCGTTAAGGTGTCAGAAACAAAATTGGAAGTGGGGAGATTTAGATTGGATATCAGGAAGAAGTTCTTCCCGGAGAGGGTGGGGAGGCACTGGGACAGGTTGCCCAGAGAAGCTGTGGATGCCCCATCCCTGGAAGTGTCCAAGGCCAGGCTGGATGAGGCTTCGAGCAACCTGGTCTAGTGGAAGGTGTCCCTGCCCATGGCAGGGGGGTTGGAACTGGATGGTCTTTAAGGTCCCTTCCAACCCAAACCATCCTGTGATTCTGTGATAATGCCTGCAATATATATTTATAGTATATAAAAAGAAGATAATTGTTCCTTCCAAACTGATAAATCTCACATTCTGCATGTTAGTCCCTGTGTACGCCATGCAATCCATGGAGGCAGGAACCAGAGTTCTTCTGACAGACTGCAGGGATTTGTTTGTTTCTCAAGGGCCACAAAATATGTCAGAGGACAAAACTGTGGTTAAAGAGGCTTCTGTAGTGTATTCTATAGTATAAAGGGAAGTGTATTCTATAGTAGTAAAAGCTTCATTGGTTTAACCAATACAAGCTTGCATTTTATGAAGGGAGGGGTTGCAAAATAATAAACGTAATATATTGCATGTATCCTACCATTTAGCTGTGTGCTGTTGCTGAGCACCAGCTATACGGTGATCCAACGCTTTCACAGTTTCCTCATTCCTACCTGTATTTCATTCTTGTAGCACCTCAGCGTAAAAGGCCCGTGAAATTCTTACAAATGCTTCTTCTTACACTCACAGCCAGACTCTTCATTAATTTCAGAGTGGTCCTCACCAGAAATCAGTAAGAGGTGACATGACAGCCCATTTCAAAAGAGCTCTCTTATTATTTGCAGGCCCTGACATTGTGGCTACAGAATGTCACTAATAAATAGACATTTACTGTATTTGTTTCACAGGTAAATCTACCGGAAGCTTGTACGAGGTTTCCTTGGTGATTGCACCCCCTGCTTTTCTGATGCAGAAAAGAGCTAACAGCAGCAGGTGTATTTCCACCATGGTCCCATGCAAACCTTGCTAGGACAAGGCACTGGGTTTTGGACCAGGTTTGGGTTCACCTGGAAGCCGCACAACTGAGTTTAACGTAACCTTTTCTCCCCTTACATGTGCTATGAGGGGATGTGCAGTTTGATGTGCAATCCAGCTGCCTCTCACTCTGAAGAGCCTGGAGGCACTTAAGCTAAAAATGAAACTTCATGGCAAAGACTCACGGGGAGCTCTTTCAGATTCTTGTGCACAGGTGTTGAGCAGAGGATGAGGATGTGAATGTCGTAGTTATCCTTGTGGAGGAACAGAGAGGGTGAAGCTCTTTCCTGTAATGATCCCTTACTCCCCTGCCTGAGGGAGCAAACTTTTGGGAAGGGTCAGAGGAATCTCGTTCATGATTTTCCCTCCCCACCATATCCTGCCTGGCAACAGGATCTGCTGAAGCAAAAACTCCCTGGCATAGGTCTGCAGGTCCAGGCAAGGCCAGTCCCCACTGGAGCAGCTCACTTCTGCAGCCTGTAGAGAAGGGGGGTATCGTAAGAACACAGCCAATCTCTTTTTCAAGTAGCACATCTTAATTGAGATACATAGGCCTTACCTAGAAACTGCTATTAACAGTACATATTCAGATTCCATGTGATTAAACAACTTTTTTATCCTTGTCTGCTAGGACATATATCAAATATCCATGTAGTTATCCATGGTAGTTTGTTTATTTGCTGTCCTAGCTGGGAAAGGCTCTTTTAAAAGACCTGGATGTGAGGACTGGAGAGGTGCTATAGATGTTCTGAATACCTGTTTCAGCCTATTAAAGTCTGCAGAAAGTTGTGTTTTGGGTGTGGGTTTTTTTTTTTGGTTGGGTTGGGTTGAGGGTTTTTTGGTTCTTTTTTTTTTTTAACAAAGAAATAGTCGAGTTGGGTCCTGTGTTTTTCTAAATTCCCAGTGACTAGATTGGCAAATTAAGATCTCCTGATGTTGAGCCAACATAAGCTTTAATTGTGCAGTCCTTTCTAAAAATACTGGAGAAAATGACAAAATCAGTGCCAGAGTTCCTTGAGGATCTCCGGTCTTGCAGCCTACCCTGTCGTGCAGCCCTGTATGTGACCTGGCTGTCTTGGCTGTACCTCTAAACAAGCTTCACTCTGTCCAGAAGGGAACAATGCTCTGTTCTTCCACACTTAAATGCCTAATGGACACTTGAGACCTAGGCAACTTGGAGAAACTTAAAGTCTATGGGCAGGAATGTGCTCCTTCTCTTTTCCAAACATGATCAAAGTGATCTGAAGTCAGGGTTTCTTGCCTCACGGACAGCAAAGCCTGTAAAAGTAAGTCAAAAAGGCAGTACTTGGGTAAATATATTCCAGTCTTCCAGTCCTGTACTGATGCCAGCATGCCAGGGTAAGATAAATGTAAATCTTTCATATCAATTTGGTACTGTAGTGTGTGGAACAATAATGCTGAAAATGGTTTGTCATAGTTTGATTAATGTGTCTGTTTCTTATACAGTAAATACTACAGGAGTTTATTACTTTAAAGCAAGGTTACAGATGCAAGACAATGTGGATAAAATTCTTTCTGTTGTTGCTCAAACAAAATAATATATTTAATCAGCATAACTCAGAGAGTTAGAAGAGGAGCAATCCCTTGATTAAATATTTACCTTCTGAGATATGATGTTATCTGTTGTAGAAAGCATCCTAAAGCAAATGTGATGAAAAAGCTCAGAAAGCACTTTAAAGCTCAGAAACTAGTAACAATCCTCTCTGATTAAACACTAAAAAGAAAAGTTCAACGTTCATAAACTTTTTATAATGGAGTGCATTTAAAAAAAGGTTTTGTCCTAAAACCCAGGATCAATTCAAAGGATATTTTGAACGTAGATTTGTAATATTGGTTACTTGTATTTCTAAACCAAAAATTAAACTGTTTTGCACTGCAATGTTTTCAAGATTACAGCTCATCTCTGTTCTTTCAGATCTCAATGTGTTTATGTTCCCCACTTAGAACCACTGGCCATGCTGAGTCCAAATGACATTGCATGAACTTAAATGAGGTTATACAGCCTCCAGACAGAAATTCTGCACAGCATGGCTCTATCTCAAACCATTAACCCTGTGATTTTAAAGTCTTGAACTTTAAGTTCTTGTATAAAGTGTTTGCACACTTAATGCAAAATGCTTCTCCAGATTTAACAGGATGCAAAATCATGTACACGATCACCATTTTCATCGTGTTGTTATACATACATGAATATGACAACAGTGTACAGGATGCTCCTCTGTGGGACTTCTATAGCAGAGCTATCCAGACAGCAGATATGCCTGAACCTACCTACATCCTTTCCAAAGCTGGTCTAGAACTAGAGCTAGTGCAAAAGCTTCTAAGTGACTTTAAATGGGGACCCATTAAAACACGTGACTTTAAATGGGGACCCATTAAAACACATGAGCTTCAGGTCAAAATCTATGATTGGGCTTAATGTTGCTTGAAACTCAGCTTGCCTTTGAGAAGTTTGTGAAACTGTTTGGTACACAGTTCTGATGAGAAGTCAGGGTACCCCAATTTCTTTGTGGGTATTACACCTGAATGTAGACAAGTAATTGTCTTCCAAGTAACATAAACAGTATTAGAAGAAGAGTTCATTTTCTTCCTCTGTCTGTGGGGAAAACATTTAAAAACAATAGGTGCTACAAGCATGTTTAATATCTTTTCACAACCAAAAGGGTGTTTGTTGCTATTTCAATGGAAACAGGATAGGTCAACTTAAATTAATTCATGTGTGAAATCCAAATTCAGCTTCTTAAATGCATGATAGCTGCCTTACCTTCTTTCAGAATTTGTTTGTAGTCCAAATTCTGTGCAAAAGATAGGTAAAAGCCGGCTGAAGCTATTTTGAAATTCATGAGCTTCAACCATCTGATTCCATTTGATCTTCTCATATACAAATCCTAGTGTGTCTCTTCATACTAAGAATATTTTCTGAAAGAAATTGCATCCAGTCTCAATTGTATGAGCTGAGATCAGTGCAAAAAAGACATTTAGAAAGCTGTGCACTCCTTGTTGTCAATATTTGTCGTATGCCAGGCTGACCTTTTGGATGATAATCTTTGTATTTGCAGAGTGCAAAGAAATTGATTTTGTTGCTTTATTCTAATTACACTACAATGTAGCAGTACTGCACACTTTTGAATGGTATTCAGGAACTGAAATGTCAGTAACACAAACAACTTTCCATCTGCTCCCAATTTAATCTGAATGAGTTTGTGATTTTATAGAAGGAGGTTATTTCTGCCACTGGCAGTCGAAAGGTGGTAATCAGTTAATCAAAATGCATTGATTACGCTAATTATTGCATCTTGAATAGGTTTTTTATGAATTTTAGTCACCCACAATTTAGTTTTGGCATGTTTTGCTTTATATCCAAGGCAAATCCACAGTTTGCAAAGGCTTTGACTTCATAAAGAATAACTTCTTTACTGAGATTTAGGGCCAGACCTATCAGTGCATACTGACAATTTTACACCAGCCCAGTTACGTAAACTGGCTGGAAACAAACCAGTAAAATCGTTTTGATGAGCAACTTTGCACAGTTCCAAAGATACTGAGTGTACCAGACAACTGGCCTGGGCTGTATTCCTCATAACACAGAATATTAGATATAAAACAAAAACCTCTTTACTATATGGACTCCAACCTTTATCTGCAGCTGTTGATTTCTCAATGGAAGAAATCATCATTTTGTTATTTTTAGCTACTACTGCAGCAATAATTTAGCTGGAGGAGAGTGAGCAGGAATCATGGAATCATAGAATGGTTTGAGTTGGAAGAGACCTTAAACATTACTTAGTTCCAGCCCCCCTGCCATGGGCATGGACACCTTCCACTAGACCAGGTTGCCCAAAAAGGAATCCATCTGTATTTGATCCTGGGACATAGGGTTTAGAACATGCACTTGCTCTTTATGTTTTTGTATGTGAGTGAAAAATAACACATGTCCAAGTTCAATGCAAACTTAGGGGGCTGATAGTTTAAAAACAAAACCAAAACACCACACAGAATGCCCACCAAAAAAAAAAAAAAAAAAACCAACCCACTAAAAAAACCAAACACCAACAAAATAAAACTACATATCATGGTACTGAGGAAATGAGGGCTGAGCACAAAATCAGTCAGGCTTTGCCAGACTGCAAATGTAAGTCCACAGGATATTGTTTGGGAAGGTGATAGGATGAGAGGAAACAGCCTCAAGTTGTGCCAGGGGAGGTTCAGATTGGATATTAGGAAACATTTCTTCACAGAAAGGGCTGCCAGGCGTTGGAATGGGCTGCCCAGGGAGGTGGTGGAGTCACCATCCTGGAGGGTATTTTAAAGACCTGTAGATGTATTGTTTAGGGACATAGTTTAGTGGTGAACTTGGCAATGTTGGGTTAATGTTGGACTTGATGATCTTAGTTGTCTTTTCCAACATAAAAGAGTCTATGATTCCAGGTTTAAGGTCTTAGAAATATTGACCCTACTGAATAAATAAATGAGTACTTGAAAACTAATAAATCATCCTGCATTATTTCTGTGAATTGAAACCTAAGTTTAGGGATTAATTAGGTGAATAGGATTTACATTTCAGCTATTGATATCAAAGAAACACTGTTTTATAGGAAACAAGCACATTTGCATACTAGTTTAATTATGTATATGAACATATGTGCCTACTCAGAGGTGTGTGAGAGACTAGTGGCCTTGGGATGAAACCATCAGTGATACTGGTATGGGACCATGAATTTAGCATAGTCTAACAAATAAAACCGGATCAATGGTGCCCCATCTGAAATAATTATGAAAGGTCCTAAAAGCAGATCAAAATGAGTACTGAAACAATTAGCAGAAATAGAGAGTAAAGTACTTTTTGCCAGAAAAATACCTCTAAAATTGAATGGTCTATCCATGGAGCTCTTATCCATGCTGTCAGAATGACACTCAGCCATGAAATGAGTAAGAAAGGAAGGTAAAAGTGAAACTCCACCTTGGAGTATGTTCCAGAATAATTGGTCTTTAAGTACCTTCCTCTGGAATGTATCACTCTAGGTCCCTGTTAGAGATGAGAAGAGACTGCTGGTCTGACTTGATAGGAGAGTTGGTGAGATCAAGGAACCAGAGCTGGTTGTCTGGTCTTCAGTACAGCAGTCTATCCATTCATGTGTTGTTCAAAAGCTGAAGAAGACCTAATGCAAGTGTGAATAAATTACAAACTTGCAAAACCTCATTTGTCTGAGGATTAATAATGAGAGTTAATAATGGGAGAAGAGTGAAGCTAATGTTACGAGATGAGTTATAGTTACTGAAGATAAACCTGTCTGGCATTTTCCCACATAGAGCCAGGATAAAAACCAGAGAGAGCTCAAAGTGCTAAGGCAGCTGGGAAATTGCTCTACCACTGCGTTCCTCCATGGTGTGGGAAATACGCCCACCCTGTGAAAAGAAAGAAAAACTTTGCTTTGAAAAAGTGTATCTTGAGATTGCCCTGAAATCAGCCAGGCTTCTCAGTATTAAGCCTGTGACAAGAACTTCTGCAAAGGGCCAGAGTGATTTCCTTATGTTGACAATTTATATCTGGCTCTAGTCTTGATGCTTACCAGATTCTGCTTTGCCTGGATTCATGACAATTGAGGACAGCCAGTTACAAACGGATAGAGGGCAGGGGACTGGTTTATTATGCACTGCTCCTTAAAGTTATCCTGGAAGGCAACATGCCAACACTACAAATGTTCTTTTTTAAGAGATGGAGAGTACCATACACAAGTTGCCTTGTGACTTCATTAATAGGCCTTGGATAAAATCTGTGAGCCTTTCACAATTTTGGAAAACTTGAGAGCTAAAATTGCAAGTGCACTGTAAGTCTGGACCGTGTGTCCTTTGATCCACAACAATTCCATGAGACTTGGCAGATAAATGAAGACTTGAACCTGTGAAAAAGGATGGAGGATCAGTGGAATGGGAATTAGATATTTATTGAGAGTCTAATAAGAAAATACTTGATGAGTTTTGGAATTTCAAATAAGCTTTGCAGTGTCTGTTGGATTCAAGGAAGAGTAGAACTACCTTTAAATGCTTGGAGTCCTGCATGAAAATGATAGGAAAAACATTCTGGAGTGGCAGAGAGATGACTTCAGACATGCACGTGCAGTAACAACAACAATAATTCAAGAAGCTACAGCTTAAAATCAGTCTGAGAGCAGAGATCTAGACGTGACTAGCTGAAGATTTGGAAGTGAGTTTTATTAGGACTGCTTGAAATGTCCAGTGGTGTAACTTAGAGGTAGATGATGAAAATAATATGCAAATTATACTGGACTCTGTCTGATAGCTCAGTTGATTTCAGCTTCTTCCTGAGACTGGACTTCTGATCTTGGAGAGGAGCACATCACCTTGGTTTTTCTAGATTAGCAAGCGTAATTTCCAGCATGGCAAGACAATCAAAAGTCTCGGAAGTCTCCTACATTTATCCTATGTGGATGTGGTACCAAAAACTCTACAGTCAAAAGAAAAGGTAATTTTTCAGCTTCTCCCTAAAAGATAAACGAATGTGGTATATCCTTGTAGCTACAGCTTGTTCAGAGACCTAGCTCAACACCCCTTCTCCTTGACTAACAAAAAGCATGAAGTTTTGCCTGTTCTGCACCCAAATGGAAACATATCTGTCTCCAGATGTTACATTCTTGAGCTAGGAGGGCACAGGTTCTACCTTGGACCACAGAAAATCCTGAAGTGAAAGATTTCTTGAAATTTAGATTTGAATCGGTGTTTCTTAAATCTTCATGCATAACTTTTTGTTATTAAAGCAGGTAGTAGGTTATTTATATGGGTAAAGCAGTACTGGATAGAAAAGGCTGACATTTAAAGTTGTGCATGAAGACCCATCCTCAGGCCTTTTCTCTATAAAAACAGCACTGTTCACAAATCCATGTTGCTATTTATTGCATACTTTGCCAATTAAAAGGAACAAGCTATATTCCTTGTTGCCTGCAAAAGCAAATCTTTCCATCTGCCTAATCCTACAAACCTGTGCCTAGCTCAAATACTGTCTGACATAAACTCATCTTTGTAAAATAAGCCCGCTCTCTCCAAACCTGCAGGAAGCAGGGATATTTTAGAGTAAGCAGTGGAATCAGCAAAAGCTCTTTATTAGGCCTTTCCTGAAGCCAAGGCGCTGAGGGGAACTAAGCATCTTTCAACATCAAATCTCAAGGTGAGAACCCTCAAGCAACTGCCCTATCTTTCATTCTTCCCTTTATTAAATGGTGAACTTCTGAATAAGCAGTCAAACACATTTTAATTCCCATGCCTATAAATTTTGAACGTCAGAGAGATTTTTCAAGAACCGCAGTTTATCAATACTTATCACTAACAGTTTATGCCATCCTACGGTGTAAGCCACATCAAATTAGCATCAGTAGCTTTGGAAAAAAATAAAATGGTTGGTTGCTGATGCTTCACTGGCAGAGGCATTCACCCAACTTCCTTTTTCACTTCAGCATTTTTGTAAGGAATATTCCCATGGGAAACTTGATAGAATTTAACATCTACCTACTGGTAGGAAAGAAGCACAGTGACCAGATTTTCTTCTACCATATACAAAGAACATATCACTGGCACTGGACAGCTGCAAATTAACAGGCTTGCATTACACCAAGGAAGATACAGTCTGATAGTCAAGACAGTGGTATGTTGAAATCTATGGAGATTGTGGAGTCTCCACTACGATGGAAACTCCACTCCTTTGAAAGCAGCTAAAAAATCTTGTCAGAAATGACAGAAGAGAGTTAATCGTGCCCTGGGGAGAGAAACATATATCAAAGGACCCTTTACTAAATGTCCCTCCCAGTCCTGAAGGTGCATGCTTCTTGGCTAAAGGAAAGTAGAACCGACGTATGCTGGCCTTCCTTTTGACCTTGCTGCCACAGAAACTCACTGCCAAATAAACACACCTTGACTCAGGGACAAACTGTAGCAAAAGATGTCCACATAAAAACACAGAATGGTTTGGATTGGAAGAGACCTTAAAGACCACCCAGTTCCAACCCCCCTGCCATGGGCAGGGACACCTTCTACTAGACCAGGTTGCTCCAAGCCTCATCCAGCCTGGCCTTGGACACTTCCAGGGATGGGGCATCCACAGCTTCTCTGGGCAACCTGTCCCAGTGCCTCCCCACCCTCTCCGGGAAGAACTTCTTCCTGAGATCCAATCTAAACCTCCCCACTTTCAATTTAAACCCGTTACACCTTGTCCTGTCACTACAGGCCCTTGTAAAAAGTCTCCCCCAGCTTCCTTGTAGCCCCTTCAGGCACTGGAAGGTGCTATAAGGTCTCCCCGGAGCCTTCCCTTCTCCAGGCTGAACAAGCCCAACTCTCCCAGCCTGTCCCCATAGCAGAGGTGCTCCAGCCCTCAGAGCATCTCCGTGGCCTCCTCTGGACTCGCTTCAATTGGTCCATGCCCTTCTGATGTTGGGGACCCCAGAGCTGGACATGTCACAGGACACACAAAATCAACCTGTTGTTTGCTCTGTGCTGAATTGACTCTAAGCTACATTTGCTCTTCTGATGACCCAAAGGCAGCAATGTAACCCTGCCTCCTTCTGATCAAGAAGCAGGTGGTAGAGCCCAGCCCTCTCCTAAACTGGTGTTGGACACCAGACAGCATCTGTCTCTCACCCTCCCTTTAAGCAGTGTAACTCAGTGTAAATTCTCCTCCTTTTCTGTGTGTGATCTGTGGAAAATGGAGTGTTTTCATCACTAATTTTGTATTAGAGGGATACCAATGTTTTCTGTAACTGCAGATGCAGTTTTGGGGGGTTTTAATGTTGGTTTTTAGAGCCAGAATTCTCAAACATCTGCTCTTTTGCAATTTATTAGCAAGCTATAAAAATAAAGGAAACATGGAAGTAATCTCTGATACCCTTGGTGAATGATGCACAGGTTTTGAAATGAAGGTTTAATGAGTTCTGGCCCTGACTGGTCTCAGAGATAGCACGTATTTATCAGCAATCTATTACAGAAGTATTAAATGTAATGTTTCTAAAAGGCTTCTGGAAAAGTGGGTACAGACCCTGAAGTTGTCCTGTTTATGTGATGGGTATAAGCTGATTTTGAAATAAGTGCCAGTAAGGCACAAGGCAAATTAGTCCTCGGGCTAGATTTTCTGACAAAATTTGGCAGAAATAAGAGACAAAAGCATCTCCTATACCCTGTTTTGGCTACAGCCATACATATGTTTCCCATAATTTCCCAGTGCTTTTAAATCACTGTTATGATAAGGTGTATAAAATTCCTCTCTGATACCTCTATCTTTTAACAAGTTGACCTTGAAGCAAAACATGATTATTCTCCTCGTCTCCTCCTCTTTAAATCTTTGCATCAACATTGCAGCTTTTTCATTTCCACATTCCGTTTATTAAGCTTTAAAGCTAATATGCTGAGATGAATTTACCAGTGTTTTGTGCAGCCTTGGTGATGCAAGAGAGGCTTGTAAACTTACAGCAGCCAGGCTAAGGCAGTTTTATAGCATCTGGATACCACCAGAGAAAGGCAAAGCAGCTGGAGTGCATCACCAAATACAGCACACTATTTTGCATTCTGAACTGCTGATAGTTCTCCTCCCTGCACTGGCAAATATTGGTTAAAATAATTTATAATTGATTGATCTTCCTTCATCTATAAGCCTGCACTAGAGAATTCTGGTTTCCCTGAAGAAAGTTTTGTTCTGAAGGCATAAAATTGTACTTAGTTTTTAATAAAACTGACCTGAGAGGATTTGTGTGGGGAGACAGCAATTACAGCAATTAATTATTTGAAAAGAGCAGTTCCTCCCTTCTGCATTTTCTCATCTAGCTGGTTCACAGTTCACTGTCTTTTAGTCTTTATTTTTTTTTTTTTAAGTACTAACCGTAAGTCACTGTTATATTCCTACCCTGCCCACAAAACAAATGGGAGCACTCCGGGTTCAGCCTGTCTCTTAGCAGAAATATAACCAAGTGCCATACCAACAGCACTGCACTTCGTAGCAGTTTCAGCAGAATAAGCATTCAGATGACTTGTTGAGAGGATTTGCTTCAATGGAGAGCTGAGCTCTCCTCCTATTCCCTCCAGATGTAGTTTCTAGTGGTCATGGCGGGACATCTCATTGGGATGCTCAGGCTTCAGGGAGTTAGCTTGTCTAGGATAGCCTAGCTTGTATATGGATAAAGAGGAGCTACAGTTCTCTGGGACTTAAGCGCAGTATCACAGGCACATCGAAAAATCAGCTTGATCCTCATTTCCCACCATACAAGAACATCCTGTGCCCCCTGAATCCTCGAGGTATTACTGGGGCTTGTTCCTTGCTTCCCTGCAAGCAAGAGCCTGGATGACAACATGCCCAACTCCCTCGCTAGGGAAAAAAGCGGACTTAAACGAGTGTGCAAGTTTTATTTAGGAGAGTTGTCTCCTAAGTAGTTCATCATGATGAAATTGTTGACCTCTGCCACTTCTCTGTTCCCATTTCAATGGAGTTGCTGCACAGATAATTTTTTAAGTAATGCTCTATATGAGCTAGCCTGTCTCTTAAGTCCCATTTTCTTTACCTTTCACCCGCAGCACTTAATCTTTTGTAAATGACATTGGCTTTTAACAGAACATATTTTTTCCAGCACAATCTTTTCAATGTCCTTTTTATAGTCAATACTAGAAATGAAATTACCTGGAAAGCAGTATTTCCTCTACTTCAGAGGCAAGCCATGAGCTATGCTTACAAGCAGTAAAACATAAATGTATTTTAAAGAAACTGAACACCTTGCAGCAACTTATTTTTTTCAGATAGAGACAAAAATGTCATGAGGGAGTTGAACACTTTGAAATTTCAGACTTCTTCAAACCTTTAATGTCCTTGGCCAAGTCAAGTGTTGAGTTTATGTATAAGTAGGAACAAGAAATCATTACAATTCTGCTACACAAAGACTGGAAAAAGCAAAGGGTTAGTGACTCTTCGTTTGTTTGAGAAAAGGGTATTATAAACTAAGGTTTAAATTAGAAAGCGAAGGGTAGATTTCTTTCTTTATAAACAGGCAAATGTCAGACAAAATATTAAATAATATTCCAGGGTTTATGACAATAAATTGAAAATTCCCAAATTGTCTGATGTATCAAGGAACTCATAATTACAGAGACTTAGTCCAAGTAATCCAAGGTTTTACTGTGAGAATAAGGTGATCTCTTTGTCAGATATGTCTGATTCAGAGTTGGTTCATAGTTCTGTGCCTTTTACACACCTAAGTACCACAGAAATAAAATAAAATAAAAATAAAAATCAAGAAGAAATTTACAGTTTTTCCAACAGCTCAAAATTTTTTACAGGCACTTTGATTTGCAGAAATATGCAAATAGATGAGACAGAGTTTATCAAGGCTGATCTTAAATTCTGGTAGGATTTGGCTGTCCTTGTGTAGATCTGTTCCCATGTATTAAATTTAGTCTGTTCGGTACACTATTAGAGCTAATATTCAGCAGGTTTCTGAAAAGCACTGGAACTCACAGTGCATTGAGTTTTTTATTGTACTGCAGAAAGGAAACATCCCATTCTGTTACATTCAAACTGAATTTTTACAGAACTACAGCAAATCAATAGACTACATTTTACACATGTGCTTGAGAGAGCAGGCAAGTGTATGCCGTCTCCCCCCCAGCTGATTGTCAACAGTCCTGCTGCTGTAATGTTAATAGGCTCAAAGACTGCTAATGCTTCCTGTCTCTGATTCTTTTTACCTTGCAAAAAACAATTGGAGGGAGTTGCTTGACTCCACAGCCCTGAGTCCTGAAGTGATGCTGTTTTCCTGATTTCTAGCATGCATAGTTGCAAGCTCTCTAAATCTGGGAGACTTGAAGGAAGGTTCCTTGGTTTTAAGCTTCCCTGTATAACTACCCAAAGTTATGCCACAAACCCTGGGAGGGAGGGAGGGAGGGAGGATCTGTGCTGCTTTACCCTTTGAGGTTGAAAAGTTATAAAGGAGTTGAAAAGTGCAGGATTCATTTAGAGTAATGGTGATGGTGTTATGCATGCCCAGCCTCCTCAGTGGCAAGCCACAAGTAGAAGAGAGTCCCATCCTTCAGCTGGCTGTTGTGGCTCCCTGTTTAAGAGGGCTCTAGTGAATTTTAGGGAATTCTAGTGGTCAATGGCACAGTTGGAGAGTAGCAGTCAGACACCAGCTACCAGCTTGTCCTGCAGACAGGTCTCTGACGGAAACGTTCTCCAGAAGGAATTCTTCAAATCAGGAGCCAAAAGCTGATTTTACTATAGTTCCCAACTCTAGCTGGGGCTGTCAGATGACCTAGTCAAGCAATTGCTGGGCAGCGCTACACAGATAATTTAGTGATAACTGGGATAGATGGACCTCCCCTCACCCCTACTATTTTAAACCCAAATGAGTGAGTCTCAGTGACTGAGAAGGCTAGGCTTGGCCATGTACCCCAAGTAGTAAGTAATTAGTCCATTGAAAACCCTTCTCCACATATCCAAATGAGGTCCTGGAAATCTTACACTGACCTGGAAGATCCCATTTTTGACAGGCCAGCTCTGGTGATAACTGCCAGTCATATTTAGGACTACTGACAAGCTTGTAAAGCAGCTCTGTTAAAATGAATAGGCCCTTGCTAGTTCTGTAGCAGGGAGCAATGCCAGCAGCAATGCTGGAAGGTACAACAAAAACCCCTGCTGCTCTTGTTACTCTCCAACCCCTACTGATACCGCTTTTCCCTGTAAGTACAACCTACATGCTTTGTAAAAGTCTGCTTCAATTAAGTCTCAGTTGTAGCCACCAAGAAAAATGATGAGATAATAAAAATTAATCCAAAACTCTTTGTTCCTTTTTTCTCTCCTCTGGGCTCAAAAGGCTCTACCTTCAGGGTTCTTCAGCATAAGATTAATCATAGGAGGGTTTGGGTTGGAAGGGACCTTAAAGATCATCTAGTTCCAACCTCCCTGCCATGGGCAGGGACACCTTCCACTAGACCAGGTTGCTCAAAGCCTCATCCAGCCTGGCCTTGAACACTTCCAAGGATGGAGCATCCACAGCTTCTCTGGGCAACCTGTCCCAGTGCCTCCCCACCCTCTCCGAAATCTTACAATCCTGCTTCCATGCAACCATTTCCACACTCTTCAAATGCAGATGTAATATCGTGTTAGGTCTCAGCAAAGCCCCAGAACGTACCAAACAAATAGAAACCTTTTACTAAGGTGGAATGGGCTGACAATTACTGGCACCTTACAGCAGTTGGAGGGTCTCTTTTGGCTGTTAAATTGCTCTTTAACTAAAAACAGTAAGATAAACATTCATCAAACTTCTTACCAGAACATAAAATCTTGGCAGTTCATAAAGATTTAATTAAACATGCTTAGTTGTCTTCCACACAATGCATTAACACAGTGAACTCTGAGGCTGCCTCCTCCCGGAGGAAGCTTTGAAGATTCCACATTTGCATCTTTTTATGTCACTGTTTGTCTGCAGATCAGCCTAGGTCAGTAATGGTATGTGACAAGCTGAATAAAAAAGATAAATACTTGCCAGGAGAACTTGAACCATTTTTTTTTATTATTATTATTTCTTCTAATGATCTCTAAAGCTGCTTCTCAATCACATTTTTCTGGTTTTGGAAAAATAATTATGATGTTAATTCAAGAAAGAAAGAATACTTCTTTATTCTTTTTTTTCTTCTCCATATATGCTGCTAGCCACACACTTTCTCAAAGCATTGCCAGAAACAATGGTGTCCCTATTTCTGTGCTGCTATAAGATACGCAAGAATATTTTCTAATACTGTTGGAATGTCCAATTTGTCCAAAGATACTGATCCTTGCCAAAAAGGCAGGACCTTTCTTAGTAAGTGGCTTTGTTGCACATGTAGCAGGGTAACATATTCTTTGTCTGGGCTTCTGTCCCTAGTCCATCTCTGTAGACTTATAAAGTCTTAAAAAAGCTGACTTTAAAGTATTTAATGTTTCTAGCTGTCTGAGTTTGTCCCTAATTACATTTTCTATTCCCTGCGGAAACAGAGAGATACTTTATTGTATTGACTTTCCCATGTTGCTATTGTATTCCCAGGAGCTTCCCAGAAATAGTCTTCCTAGAGCAGTATTAAGTAGTAGTGATTATCTGATAGTGTAATGTTGTATTTTGGGAATATCAACTCCCACAGTCTCATCAAAAGATGATGAGCCTCATTATTTTAGGGAACGTGTGAAGTAAGGAACGGCAGGTATTGCAGAGATGAGGGCACCAGCATCAGTACTGTGACTGCACTGGCACGTACACCCGAAGGACTGGAGGTGCAGACCTGTCTTGTTGCTTTCATTTGAAGGTTACAGAAAACACTGAAATTTCATTCAATTGTACTCTAATAGTTTAACTGTAATATCATAGATAATGCTAAAATGATGTTATAATTAATAACTATAGTTGTTAGATTATCATTATAGACAGGGTTGTGTGATGTCCAAAAAAGCTGCAGCTTCTTCCTTCGCCCCCATACACCATCTGTGTGGAAATTCCTAAATGTGCCACGGGAAGCCTGGCTCAAAACTCAGTTGCTAACGCGTAGCCAGCATCAGGTATCAGAAAACTGCTAGACTACCTAGAAAGGACAGTTTATTTCAATAGGCTAATTAGTCCACTTCTCTAAATAGGGAACAGAAGAGGGATTTAGATGCCCAACGACAGACAGCTAACGCTGTTTGAGGTGCACTAGGCTGGCTGCCTGGCCTCCAGCTGCGGCTCCGGAAAGACTCGTGTTTCCCGTAGCCCTTGCCTGGTACCTGCCAGTCCTTTACAGACTTCTTGGATATCCTGGGACATCTGAAATGGCACAGGGCATCTCTATTTATACACCTGAATCAACCCCTAAGGCTGCTAAGGAGTTAATTGTGCGAATTGGAATTAAAATCTGAAGTCCTAATTATACTGCATAGTCATTTAGCATTCAGAGTTGGGTTTCCTTCTGCTTTGTGTCAGGGGAGGAGAGGAAGGGTTGGCGTTCACCGCCTCCTCCCATTATTCAGCATGTTATGCGCTCAGTGGTTGCCACACCATCCAACCTGGTTTCCCGAGGCACGGTATTCTTCAGGATGAAAATACAATGCAAAAGTAGGAAATATTGCATGCTGTGCTGTGGAGTTTTTATGTCGGTAGAACAAAAGTTCCGGTGTGTACAAAAGATACTGTCATTGCCATTTTTATCTTGTTCCTGGCAAGGCCAAACTTCTGATCTCCTGGGAATTTACAAATGAGGATGCTGGTGGGATATGTAGAAAGGGGTTGAATTATTCTCCTCTCTCTTCTTCCTATCTTTTTTGTCTTAAGCTGGCAGGAATGAAAAGAGTAGGCAGTCTATTCTAAATATGGACTTAAAACACTTCACAGGCAAATAATGACAAATGAAAACATAGGAAGATCCAATAGTTAGCACTGAGAGACATCCTTTATGTCTTACAGAGGAAAGAAAACTAAAAAATGTTTTAAAAAGTACATGCAATTAGATCCATTAGAAAGTTGGGGTTTTTTTTCTACTTTGGTCTTTTGAGCAAAAGCTTGATATCCTTTGAATCAGAGAGTATTTTCACAAAAAAAACCCTGCATTTAATGTGTATAAGCAGACAACCTCCCCTGATGTGATTCTGCAGTCATGATGGGCATTTATATACGGTAACGTGAGGGGAAATTTGTGCCAGATTCCCACCTCTCTCATCCTTAGCTGTCTTTTCTCTCAAATCCAAAGTCACCTGCTTATGCTCTGATTTTGTTATCGTTCTGTGAAGATTTATTTTTGAAATATAAGTCCTTTAAAAGGTATAAATATTATTTTCAGTTTTGTATCCCTATGCCAGTCACAGACACTACAATTCTGATGAAAAAAAAAAAAGTTTAATTTAGAAAAATATTAAAACAAGGCATTTCAACAATTTTGGTAAAAAGATGTCTTTTGCAGACATTTTTGTTCAGATCTATTCCTTTCTAAAAAGCCTTGCCTTTGATGAGTGGATACCTTCTGCTGAAAAATATTTCTAACAGAAGATTTATTACCAGACGTACTTGTATCAAGGGAGTTAATTTATTTTTCTATTAAATAGGATAATAAGCAATGCAAAATAATAATCTCATCAATATTGAAATTTTGATTCAAATCATATAGATGTCTAGTATTAGACTGAGACAGTAATTTTGTTTTTAAAAGAGCATGTTGCACATTATCATTCCAGCTTATCTATGGGATTGTCTTCTGCTCTGAGGACTGAAACGACTATATGAATTGACCCAGGTATAGAAAGGAAACGCCTTAATGATCTTAAGCTGTGTCCAGTCTCATCCCAAACTTACTGAGCAAATAAACTTACAATCAAATCTGGATCCACTTCTGGATGACCAAAAAGGTTTCCATTGATATCCCTGCCTTGACCACAGGGACTTTTTTGCTGATTTATTTGTACTGCTTTGGCAGGTGTGAGTACAGAAATATGGGCCAAAAGATAAAAATCAACCATTTGACTGAAAATAACAGAGATAGGAAACTGCAGAAATTGTTATAATCCTATTTATTATAAGGATTTTCTATGGATTTTTCTACTCGGTCAATCTGAAATGTGTATAATATATATATATAAAATAATCAGAACATAAAATCTGCAATGAGATGTTATCACAGACTAGAACCTAAATACACTCAAAGACTATCTAGCCTAAATAAACAGTGCTCATATCTTAATATATGCAATGTCTTTCACAGTAATAATATATAGGCTTTTGATCAGTGACTGACTTGGTATGTTTATTGCCATAGGAAAAGAAGTATGAATATTTCTTTAGTCTCTAATGCTGGTATGTGTGTCAATATTTTAATACTTTGTCTGAAGTCTGCACAAAATTTATCCTTCCATGAATTAAAAAAGCCTCTGGTGGAGTTTTTTCACATCTTCCCGTTGTTGTATGCTCTGTGTAAAAAATACCTAAAATAAAAGATGTAAGCTGCAACAGCTTTAAAATATTTTGATTGCATAGAGAGATTGTCAGAAGAGAAAGGAAATATAAATATGATGAGTTTTTTCAAACCTGCCATTAGCCCATCCCTGCTCTTAGCAAAGTTGGTGACTCCCATGCCAGCACTGACCAGACAGGGCAACTTGTTGAAACTCTTGAAATCTTCAACTTAGTGATTAAACAGCACAGTCTCAGCCTCAAGAAATAGTACCTGACATAATCGCTGTAGCACAGAGAAAGTGACCCTCGTGGGTGCTGCAGCGTGCTTTATTTGCATTGGTTTTACTGCCAAGAAATGGTGAAATGAAAAAGCAGGTGGTTCAATGGCATAGAAAAGCAAGGTCATTTTTTAACCTTCTGCCTCTAGTCACAGAGTCTGGATTCACTTAACTTTGGGATTTATCTTTGCTGTCTCATTGTGTGTGTTGTGTTGAATGCCTGTTAGTGTCGGGTGTACGCAATAGGATTTAAGTGTATTGAAGATTGTGTGTTGAATGAGATGCTCAAGCAGCACAATGGCAACCATGAGACCTTCTTTGTTTTTTAGAAAACAAGTCCACAAACAGCACCGGGCACCTAACGCTGGGCTCTTTATTGTGGTTTAATAATAAACCAGGAATAAGCCCTGCACAACCACTTGGTCACTACTCTCACAGTGGGATGGGGGAGAGAATTGGAAGGGTAAAAGTGAGAAAACTGATGGGCCAAAGACACTTAAAAAGGTAAAGCAAAAGCCACACACACAAGCAAAGCAAGACAGGGAATTCATTCATCACTTCCCATGGTCAGGCAGGTGTTCAAACATCTCCAGGAAAGCAGGGCTGCAGCCGATCTAATGGTTAATGGGGAAGACAAACACCATCACTCCAAACATCTCCCCCCTTCTTTCTTCTTCCCCCAGCTTTATATGTTGAGCATGATGTCATATAGTATGGAACATCCTTTTCATCACCTGGGGTCAGTTGTCATGGCTGTGTCCCCTCCTGACTTCTGGTACCCCCAGCCTCATCGCTGGTGGGGTGGGGTGAGGAGCAGAAAAGTCCCTGACTGTGTGTGTGCACTGCTCAGCAATAATAAAACCATTCCTGTGTTATCAACACTGTTTCCAGCACCCAGATGCATGCTCCCAAAGCAGAGAAGCCATTTATCAACACTTTTTTTTTTTTTTTTTTAATTAGAACTGTAATTTTGAGCTGTTTAGTCATTCCAGTGAATCCCAGAAGGTATATATTAGGAAAAGCACCGGGCAGCACTATCAGTGAAGGACAGCATTTTCAGTAGCACAGCTGAGCAGTGTGGGCTTAAAAATGCTGTCTGGTCTAAAATAGATCTGAAGTAAGGCCTCTCTCTGAGCTTAGAATCAGTTGCTTTGTGTTGCATGGAGAGAAGGTCCCCTCACAGCCTTGGAAAATTATGATGCTATTTGTGCATCATTATAAAATATATGACCCACACACTTTTTCCAGAAAAACTTATGTGGGGGTGGGGTGTTCCTGAATGCATGTCCCCTTTTTTCCATCAGTGACTCATCTGCTGGCTTCTCCCTTTATACAGAAGATCTGGTCCTGAACTGTAAGACAGTCTCCAACACACAGTTAATTCAAAGAAACAAAGCATTTCAGGGCACATCTCCAAGCATCTGATAACCTCCTGGCAGCTGCAGCGAGGCTGAGGATGGAGGAATTGTGGAGCATGTTGGTGATGTACCACACCTTTCAAGTCACGTTAGAGCTTGTCCCAAAGGAGCAGAGCAATTGGCTCCTGAACACCTGGAGAGTGGCTGCACTTTGTCCTACACCAGCTGCCCTGTGGGGAGAGAGGAGGGCGGAGGGGGCATTTGGTCGAGAGTGGAAAGCACCTCGAGATCTAGAAATAGAGACAGGTCTGAATTAATACCTTGGGTCCAAACATGGGAAGCCCAGAAGCAGAGCAGGATGCCAAACTCTTGCACAAATTGGACCCGCCTCTACTTGCTACTCACATTTTTCACTTCTACTAGGAAAACTGGAAAACTCCACTGACTGAGCTGACAGCAAAACAATGATAGCAAAGAATAGCAGGAAAATGTCTTTTCCCTTTTGTCCAGGGATGAAGAATGATTTTTTAAATTTTACATGGAATATTGATGTGTATGTGGGAGTGTGCTGGGGATGAAGGTGTCAGGAGGAATAAGAGAGGGAGGAGGTATAAATGAACTAAATTATAAATCTCAATGAATGTTGTAATGCCTTAATGACACTGCTGACACACTTGTCTTGAAGTAGTTCCCTTTTCTATTATTTGAGCCACACCAGATTATCTCTTTCTATGGTATTCCCTGCTTGCAAATATAATAAATTAGCACTTTCCAATTTCACTTTTATTAAGCAGCAAACATTACTTCATTATTGAATGTTTTCACTATACTTAGTAGAGGTTATGCCTTGCAACCAAAGACATGGATTTAACATTATTTCATTTTAGTTAAGGTAGTTGGGAGTGTATATAGGCTTTTAAAGTCAATACCTGTAATAATACTTTAAATGGTAACTGGTAGCAGTGTTTAAACATGCATACATGAGGGACTATATCAAAACCTGAGATTTTTTGCTAAGACTCACACAAGAAGCCTATGTCTTTGGTTCCAGAAATCTGATTTGACCACAGTTTTAAAAATCCAGTAATAAACATCAATATTAGGTTTTGTAAGGTCCTAATTAACGTGGGTCTTTCACCTCATCTACCTTACTGAAGAATAGAATTCCATATTCTAATAACCTTTTCAGTCTTCCCATCACCACACCTTGCCACTGCCTTCTGTTTGCTGCCTTCAAGCTATGTCTAACATCATTCCTCAGCATTTTGTATGCTAGGCTGGAAAAAGTAGTATTCAAAATTCAAATGTATGATTGGTATCTGCCTACAATGCCGTCAGTGTTTGGAACTGTCTTGCACTTACATTTGCCATGCCTGATTTACGAGACATGCCCGTACTCAAATGTGATGAACATACCTCTTTACTAAGAGACTGATGACTTGAAGGAATTTACGTAGGGCTTCAGATACAAGAAGTCCAAACCACACTTTCTGTATGTTTGCTGGTGCCTGAAGAAAGGTTAGGAGGGCAGGATTTTGACCAAGATGATGGAACTCACTAAGCAATTGAAGAAGGGCTTTCAAGATGGGTTTTAACACTTGTGGTGGGAATGCAATTTTCCCACACAAACTCCACAGCCTCTTAAACCCACTACTCTAACCTTAGGACTCTTTGGTAGATATTTGTTACTCAAGCCATGTCACTGCAGGCTAATCAGTCAAGTTGTCTCTTCCAATCCACCTCTATCCAGCATAGTTCTGAAGGAACTCCTTTATCTCAAGTGCTGAGTTCCTTGTTTTGCCTCTATCCAACACTAGGATGGAGGGATACCTACAGTCCCAGACTTTAAGGAAACAATCACTTAGTTCAGTAAAGTAGAAGTACATTTTTTTCAGTCTTGTATGTTTTGGTTTTGAATTATGACTGGGTTACAGCTGTCAATATCAATATGATGTTACTGATTTAAAAAACACTTTATGGTTTAATTTATGGGTTAATCTAAATACAGGATACACACAGTTACAGTTTTGGTTGTTACCTCTCTTTGGAAAATGATCAGGTCTCTTGGAATGGTCCTAATCCACTAAGATCTATTTTGCTGCCAGCAAAGGGCTGAAATCCTAATTTTACAAAGACAGTGATGGACTCTGAAGTAACTACTTCCATGCAGGAAAGAGATGATAGAACTCTACAGAATTCCTACTCTACAGAACTGTTAGAAACATAACCGCTCAGAGGCAAACAAAAAGTAAATTGAATATTTCACATTATTAGGAAACTAATAGAAAGCCAAACTAAACTGCTCCATATACATTCATGATGTGCTCACATCTTTAATGCCAAAGTGTAGTTCTGATTTCCCAACCTTTCTGTTTTCACTAGGATGTAGTGGTATTCTTAGAAAAGTTGCAGGGAATGGGAGGCCATGATTAGCAGTACAGTATGGCTTCTGGACAGTAGCTGTAGGCTCAAGACAACCACAAAGGTTGCACAAAGGCAAACTTCAAAGAGGAGGAAACGGCCTCGAGCATGTAGGCCTTTCTCCTGGAGTACTGCTGCTGCTTCCTCAGAAGTTTATAAATATGCCTTAATCTCTGTGCAGTTTTCTTTGTATGTTGCTGGTTTTATTTCCTCTGCGTACTGAAGCCTTCTTTGGGGTGGGTTTGAGTAGTCAAGAGCAATCCACACGTTTTCTGCACAGCCAGTATGGCCTCTAAACTGGTCGGTCCCTCTCAGCCTAGACGACCTTCTCAGGTCACCTCACCGTAAAACTATGTGTTCTCCTCTCAGCTCTAAAACAGTTCTTTCTCTCCTCTTGTCTCCCCAGTGTTTCCAGTGCACCTTTCCTCTGACAGTCCTGTCCAATCCCTCCTTTCTCAACTCATCTCACTTAGAGAATTTCAGCAACTGGTGGCTTGTCAACTCTTGACTGTTATCTGACAGTTTCTCAGAAATGTATAGGCTATACATAGATTTTAGAAATTATTCTGGACCTGTATTGGTCACATTAGGTTTTTTGGTCTCAAAGAGCAATAGTGATTTTTTTTGTTTGTTTTGTTACTTAATGGTCAAAAGGTCTTAACCTGTGGCTAGAATTTGTGCAGAACTTCTTTTAAATGGTTGTGAATGTATTCATGAAGGTCCTGAGGTCCTGAGTCCTTTTCCACCCCCATACATCAGTGTCTTTTGTTTTACCTGTTAAAAAAAAGGGATATTTGTGTTATTGTTCCTCTATTTCCAACATTTTTATTACATTTGTATTTGGTTTATATTGACCTTTTTAGAAAGTTGCCTGATTCAATTGTGACATGCTCTAGAAATTACGGAATTCTGCCTTTAATTTTCTCACACTGCATCTCTATTAGAGAAATATTCTTTCTAGACAGTTAACCTTTACTATCACTTTTCTGACTGAATCATCAGCAATTATTTTGTCCCTGAGGAGTGTTTTCATGGCTTTCCAGAGATTTATGGGTAGCCATCTTATGGTAACATAGTCACAGAAAGGGCTTTATTTCTACTTTTTAAAAAATAGTTCAGGTGTGCATCACCTAGGAACGAGTTAATGAGCCTCCACAACTTGGTATATAAGCTGGTTATTGTCTTCAGTGGCAAGCAGGGAAGAGTAAGCCGTAAGAAAGTGGAGGAAAACTTTGCAGTTATGTATTGTTCTGTGCATCCTTTTTGGCAAATAGGAAGAAGCTGTTTTCAAGTATGTTCAACATGCAGCTGAAAAAACTGGTGTAATTCTTCCTTGTGGGACCTGTGTCACTGTGACTTACTTCTTTCATGAAATTAAACATCTATGAGGCCTGTCTTGTGAGTCCTCAGGGAACAACTTTTCTGTGATGGCAGGGGGAGGTGTGTAGTCATATTACTTTTTTCAGATGAGGTTATAATTCTCATTCTGGTTTGAGGCGTGGCTAGATATAGACTTATAACATTTGTAGAATTATTATCAAGACATATATTCCATAACTAGGGGCAGAAATTCTGGATTGTAAAGCCTCAAATAACATTTAGTCCAGTTGCATTAGACAAGAGTGGGATTTGTTGGCATAAAACTAGCATTCCCCTTGTTTCCAGCCTCCAATTCAGTGCAGAAAAAAGAGGAAGATGCGGGTTTTGACTGATGAGCCTGGGCAAATCTCAGTGTTGAGGTTTAAGATGTTACCCAGCTTTCTCTCCACTCTCATTGCCAGAGGTTACCAGCCCTCTCATGCAGCCTGCAAAGGAACCTGCAGCTTCAGCCATGCAGTTTCTGGGTGGATGTCAATATTTTGTCTTGAGCCAGTGAGCATTTACTAAGATGTCAGGCTCTTAACAGGAGTGACTGGTTCTTTTCTGCTGACTTTACCTTGCAGCAACCTCCACAACGAGGTCTCGGCAGGCAGCTAGGACACGTGTTACCACGAACAGCTAACAGCAAGACATGGCAGAGCTCATCTGTCCAAGCTGTAAGGCATGGGGATTCTTTTATTCCTGTGCATACCCGCAGCTTTTTCCACCATGAAAAAATAGAATAGAAAAAAGGATAGAAATTTAAAAAAAAAAAAAAAAGTTAAGAACTTAGCAAAATTTTAAATTCTACTTAGAGGCTTGACAAAAATTCCGTAAGCCTGTTTGAGTTAAGAAAGTTCACATATCCCTAGCTGTGGTCCTTCTTAACCATTTACATTGGGGATGGGGGGGTGGGGGTGGAAATTAAGGACAATTTGTCTCCACAGAGATCAAAATTTGGCCCCCTTATGAAATTCTGTTGCGATGAGCAGGTGATGTTAGCACAGCTGGAAGCTGGATGCAGCACTTAGGCAGCCATCACACAGACTAAGGACGGACATGCCATGTTATCCGTTACTGAATCATGAGATATAACCTGGAACCATTTCAGGTCATTTGCTATTGTTTCTATAGTTTCTCTGAATGGAGAGAGCTTGAGGTAAATTATTTTTTGGGTTTGTAACTTCTTCAAACATGTATACAATAGCTTACTTCCTTCATCTTTCCCAGAAGCAACAGCTACACACTTTGGCATTCAGTTAGGAATCTGAGTCCCACTGATTTTCAGTGAGACTCAGTGACTTGAATGTCCAAGTCAGTTATGAAATAGGATTTGGGTCCCTGCTTCCTTAGCTGCTTATGGGAGTGTTTAACCTGAAACACTTCATTTTTTGGAACTGTAATTATTCAATATCTGCTGAAGTATTTGTAATCCTGATGTAACTCTACATAGTCTTATTTGAATGCATTTTAAAGTGTGGCAAAAGCATAGCTGAAGAAATTTCAAGAGCTTGATCCAAGGCTGAGTGACATTTCAGTCCTTTTTGGAGGGTTGGGTCAGGACTCAATGGAATAATATTGTCTGGTTTTGCTAGTTGCAGGGAATGCCACTTTGGAAACTGATGGATATTGAATATTTGAGGGCCATATAGTAAATTTTGTACAAGTTTTCTCTTTTTGTGACACAGATATTTGTAAATTCAGATTTTTTATAAGACAGAGAACAAGCTGGCTGTAAGTTAGATTGAATACAGCTGTACCTGCATAGTTCTTAGGCAGAGCTTATTGAAATTAGATGTCAGAGTTCCGATACAGGAAAACATATGATAAAGCAAAATAACCCATCTGACATTAAGGATGATGGTAGACTAATGGAAAGGTAGATTTTATGACAGACTTTTTAGAAATGCTGTTCAGAAATTCAGAAATCACTTTTCTGCAGTTTTCCTTCTCTTCTAACCCGTTTGTTGAACTATCTGTTTAAGGTTAACTAACACCCAGTTAGGCCGGGACCAAATGCACACTGCCATAAATATGGTTAAACAGTGTAGCCACAAGTTTATAACCTCTTTGAGGCAACATCTTCCTTTTTAACCCTTTTAACACTTTGTAACCCTTCCTTTTTTTCCTGTTGTTTGAGTCAACAACTACCTTTTTTCCTGGTACAGGGTGTCTGTCCATGCTGCACACCATGAGCCCAACTTTGATACATACAAAAAATAGCAGAAATTTGTGATATCCAAATTGTGAGGTCATATAACAATTAAGATTGTAATCTGAAGATTTTTACTATTGTTAATATCTTTTTCCCAAAAAATTTTAGTTGGGGGGAAATGTTTGCTACGTTAGAAATTTTAAGGATTTTTGTTAAATAACACTGACAAGATGGTCACCATAGACATTACCTAATGACAAAGGAAATTAAAAAAAAATAGTAATTGAATTCATGGACCTTTTTACTCAATATTTTCTTATTTGTCATTAAATATTTTAAGGGAATAGTAAAGGTAAATGGCTGGGACTCCCCAGTGGTTTCAACAATAAACCAAAGGCAGAAATTAAACTCTCACTGTTGGCCTCTGAAAATTTCCCTTCTTGTTGCAAGGCACTTGTGTCACTTTTGTTGGTGTCACTTAAAGTATCAGACTCTGTGTATCGCTGTAATGCATCCACGTCTTACTAGAAGCTGACAAATACTAGGTATACTGTAATGCAAGCTGACAGATCACCAGGGTTTCCACTCTGCGTGGCTACTCTCAGCACATCTGCAATGTGTTATCTAGAAGAACACAAAGCAAATTGTTTCTAAAATATTGCAAATGAGCAACACAAAGCAAAGAAATGTTTTTTAAGTACTAGGAAAACAATAAGCTTTAATGTTTAATGCAGCATATTTTATATATTCCTGTTATAGCTATTTACTTGACCTTTTTTCCATTTGGCTTATCATGTATTATTAAAAGCTTTTAACAAGATGCATACAGTACTGGCTGTATCTGCCCACTGTTTACATAAATAGCATGCCTGGGAATAATAAAATACAAGCTTTCTTTAAAAACCTTGTACATGGATATACAGGAGAAGCAAGAGTTATTATCAAGCAGCTCTTGAGACCCTTACAGAAGCCATGCTTTGCATGAGAGTTCAGGCTCTGTGCTGAAGGGAACCTTCCACAAAACTCTTGGGCATTATCATCTCAAAACACTC
>NW_010234238.1:59952-86164 GCF_000690775.1 Eurypyga helias
GAGAGATGCTCAGCTACTCATCTTACCTGAAGTAATACTTCCAGGCTACGGGTCACCTGGGACTTTGAAATATCTTAGGTAGGTCACTTTGTGCCACTATCCAGCAGCATATAAAATAATTATGGCTAACCTTTTGTACCACACCTTCCCTCCACCTTTCAGCAGCTGCAGGTGGTATGAAATGTGTCCAGGCTGTGCCTGGCCTGAGTGCCAGGAGTTGCCCATTTTCCATCCTAAAAGAAGTGCTAAACATGTAGCTGACAGGCACTACTAAATGTTTGTAACTGAGGATACAAGGAGTGTTTTTAAAGAGCTGTAAAACATCCTGCCAAACGCTTACAAAAATCACCCTAATTCTGGAGGTCCTGAAGGACCTTAAAGCATAGAGCTAACGTTGCAGCATATATATTGAATTCAGTGCTTCAGTCTTTTTTATGGAGTCCTCCATTTATTTTTGAAAGAAACTCTTTGTATTCTGATATGTTGTATCTGCTTTTCATTTATGGCACGTCCCTAAAGTTGCTGTGCAAGGAGAGAAGGTATTAAAGCACATTGGCCCAGCAAAGGAATGCTCACTTTTTAAGTGCAAGCTGGGAACATTGTACTTTGTAGAAACAGGATTATAACGGCCGAGCAGCTTTGACCCAAATAGTGAGCGGTGCACGGCACTGACAACCCACCCCTGGGACCGTGCCTTTCGGAAACTGGCCTTGTGTCACGAAGTTGCAGGATTCCATAACAACATACAAAAATACTTAAAGAATCTAATAAATTGAAAAAGGATTGTGGACATGCTGAGACCATCTATAATGAGGAAAAATTGATAATGGAGGTGGGAGTGGGGTGGGGAGCTGACTACCGCTGCGTTGGCAAGGTCTGCGTGAGAGGATCGGGGCAAAGAGCACCTGCATCGCCTGTTTGCGAAACATTTGTAGGGATCACTCTTGTAGGTGGCCACAAACACCTAGGAAAACAGTGCATGCACAAAATAAACACATTCTGGCTTATGAGAAACTACTTTTTGCGGTGCCTGCTCCCCCCACACCACCTTGGTATATTAAAAGCTCAATTTCTAATAATCACGTCAGTCAAGAGTGCCAGTGGATTGAAGATTTATACCTCTGGCTACTTTTAAACTGACCAAATGCAAATTTACATAGTTGGCTAAAGAGGGATGGACAAGAGATCATGCTTAACGTTAAATAACTAAATGCAGCTGAGGTTTCCTGTGGTTATTACAGGCTGACTTCAGGTGAGGGAAGCTTTGACAGTGGTTTCCTATCTGCCTCCCACGTTTGAATCAACATCTTTCAAAAGTAGATTTGGTATGTCAGCCCCCATGAGGTGAAACTAGCTCTGGCTTGTGACCTTGCTGGGTTTCTGCCTGCCTCGCAGGAAAACCGGGCAACTGTGGGAAGCGGCAAGCCCCAGCACCCAGGCTTCCAGCAGCCGCAGCTCTCCCTGTGGGAGAAGAACCACCAATTTGCAATCCCATCATAGGGCATTTTCATTTCAGCTTATCATAACAGAAGCTGAAAACAGCCTCAGCTCAGGTACTTGTTGAGGAGCAGATCAAGTTAGCCCAGCTTGAGGATGGACAGCATCTTACAGCAGTCTGGGCTGGTCAGTGGGTGCAGTGGCAGACACTGCGTAAGACCTTGCTGCTTCTGGGAGCCTCTCAGGGTCCAGCATCCTTTCTTCAGGGATTTTAGGATGTCAGACGAATATACCTGGCGGCTCACGCATTCACTCACCCTGTGCGGGAAATTGAAGGACCCCTTAAAAAAGGTTTACTGATTTATGGGCGATTTGTGGCCAAGTACTGTGCTTTCCCAGCTGGGGCTACTTGGTAGTTGATGAGAACAGAGCCTAAGTTTGCATAATGCTGTGGTGTAGAAAGGTGCCCCTGGGTGCAGGATAAAGGGAGTGATGGTCCCTACAGTGGTATCTACTGGAGAAAAATGAGTTGTCCATTTAGAAACTGGCAGTAAAAAAAGAGACAAATTGTAAGAAATTAAATTAAATTGTCAGAATAATGACAGTGTACCAAAAAGAAACATCCACCATCCCTCTTTATGCATATATCCTGGAGAATTGTCTGTGTCTGCGAGAAGGAACTTACATTAATGCTTTATAGTGGTAAGGTCCAACAGGAATTTATGAAATGTTAACATCAGATCTACAAGATCAATCTGTCAGATTTAAGATTATTTACTGTAAATGGGAAAGCAGTGTAGGTGGGATATGATACAGTACAAATATCTGAGAAGGGAAAAATACGGGGAGAAAATAATTTCACTCTAGGCAGTAAAGATAAAACACACAAGAATGGCAAAATCACTGTGATATTACCTTTACTGCACTAGTCTGCGACCCAAAAGGTTTCACTCAGTCCTGGCCACTGCTGCATTTTTTGCATGATCTGCTGTCACCTGCTTTGGCCCAAGCCTTTGAAGTTAACACCTGTTTGGGCATTTGGCTGCCCTGAAATCAACTCCTAACTGAACAGAAATTCAGTATCTCCTTTCTGTGTGCCTCACTTCTCATGAAACTGAGATGATACTAGGACAGACCCTCCATCTGCATAAGTTCAAAGCCTTCAGGGCAGGACCTCTCCCACGCAGTGCGTTCCCAGCAGGACTGAGCTCAGGGAGCTCCTCAGCCACCCAGGGCCTCCTACCACTGCTCAAGGAAGGACAGCATTTTGTCATGGTCCTGTGATCATACAGTTGGTTAACGTGCAACTGTATCCAATACTAAAAACATTGTCAAGCCTTTTCCTTCCATAGCCTGAATTTATCTTTTCTTCTTACCACCCTCACGTGTGATCAGAATTGCCCCACTGAGGAAATGGTCCTACCATTCAGCTCACTGACATAATGAAAGTCAAATACTCGCCTTATTAATGTTGCACTGCTATTGGCACCTCTGACATTTCAAGTATCTGTATCAATTTTGATTCCAAGAAAAAAATCCTAGCTGCATTTCAGTAGTTAATCGCTCTGAATATTGCTATAAATTCCTTAATTGAATTTGCTACATATGTTGGATTGATTCTTGTTTTCTTTACACTTCAGTAAACAGGGTCGTAGGTGTTTCAGTCTTTTTTGTAACTACTGTTACAACACAAATCTGTTGCCACAGATCAGACAAAGCACAGCTGCTTCACAGTAGAAAAAGTTCCTTCACAAACTAGCTGGAAAGTTTGCTGATTCATGAATAAAGGGGCACATTTTCCCCAGGCACAAGTTGAGCTGGACACCAGTAGCACGGTTTACACTTATACCAGCTGAGTGGCTGCCTTAAAAATCATGAATTTGAGAAGCAAGAGCTAAATCATTCCTGTGGCAATATTACGTGAGAGAAAAATGGAAGTGCCCAGCTCAGCCAAACCCCTCGAGCGCGTTGTCTTGAAAATCCTAAACCACACAGAAGAAGCAGCTTAAAAAATAAAATCATGCTGATGTCAGGCTGAGTCCTTTAAAAAACTTATTGCTTAGGAAAATTGTGAGGGGAGAAAGATTTCAATAAAAATGTGGGAAGGGGGGATGGGACAGAGGCTGTTGAATAAGCAATGAGCTATGCCATTGTCAAAGAAAATGTATAGTCAGTAGCGAGGAAAGGCATACATTTCACTTTATGTCATCTGACTCCAACTTCCCTTCTCTGTGGCATTATGTACCTAACCTGCCCAGTAGCTCCAACTGCTCTCCATGACCAGGACACAGACTGCAACCTTCCTTCACCCCTGAGCACAAACTGCACCTGCGTGGGGCTGTGGTAGAGATGCAGCTCTCCTATAAATGCCACGTCTTCTGATCATCAAGGGTCCTCATCCACCCTGTTCACTCTAGATATAAGTTTATGTGAGTACTGAATGAAATGTTAGTGCCAATGTGTATCTTGAAACAAGACTCAAAGATTCAGAATACCTTCCGTTACCTTGTGGGTTTCCTGATTTTGTCACCAAGAAGTATTTTTGAAAATCTGATATGACCAATTTACTAAATCTCATAAGCTAATGTGTGTCTGCCCACACAGTACACCCCAAAACTCCACTACAGATGCACACTCAGACTGAAAAAAAGAGACAAAGCCAGAGTCTAACAGCGAGCTGAGATTTTCAGGGAAATCAATGTCTCACCAGTGCTAAGAACCCATATATTTCTAAAGCCAATTCCACTATATCTGCTTTTCATTGTCAAGGTCTCATACAAACAGAATCTTATTCCCATTCTTATGGGAATATCTCTGGGATAACAGCAATTTTGGAGAAAGGCAATTAAAATATAACATCCCAACCTCTATCTCTACCTGACTTCCTAGTTTAACAATTACTTAAAAATGTATATGTCGAAAATATCTAGATATGTTAGTGGGGGCAGCTTATTACTGTGATATTAATTTATATATTGTCTTCTTAGCATGATGAGAAATGTAAAAGAACTAATCATAGGCTGTAGGTGCAGCATATTCATGGTAGTAATGTAGAACAGCAAAAATAAATGTAATGGTCTTAAAATGAGATAATGAAATACAATAATAGGTGTTCAGTGTATGTTCATAAAATAGGAATAATACTATAATGTAAATGAAATTAATATATTTGAACAGTTACAGGAGCTTGTGAGTAGATAAGTAAAGAATATTTCAAACATCTCTGTATCTTAGAAAGGATGAAGCTGACTACAATCAGCTTTCTTTGGGAGCCTCTTTCAGTATTAATTTTTTTTAATAACATGAATACTATAATAATAGTCCTGAATAAAAAAAAAATAGCCAAAGCTAAGACTTCTGTTGCAACAAAAGGTGATCAAAATTCTGTAATTTATCTTCCAAAAATTGCAAACCATTGAAAAACAAACAGGTCATCAACTTCCTGGACAGATGAAAGAAAAGCCAAAAATAATTACTTTTTCTTTAAGTGACAGAATTCCCAGAAATGTTCAGTTCATTAAGTGTTCACCATTCTCCAGAGCATTTGTTTTTAAATATTTAAGGATTTTTGTTCCTTTTTTTCAAAATTAAAATTCCCGTGTTGAAGGATTCAGGCTTGCAGTAACAGCATTTGTAGGAGGAGAGGACAAGATGGATGACACCTAACCAGCTCTGATTTGCTATACCTATTTACAGCTGTGTTTTACTAATGACTATAGAAACAGAAAATGACATCATAATAGGACATCATTTATTACAAGATAATCTACACATAGAATTAATGTGAAGGGTCAGGGCTTCTGTGCATGATTGTATATGAATTTAAGAGACAGCAAACTGTGAAGAGCAGTTCTTAGTCTCCTTTTCTTTTTTCCACCCTTATTTAAGAAAGGCCAGAAAAATAAAATATGTGAAATGTTGAAAAATGCCCTGCAGTTTTTGTAAAGGCCATCCCACCTCTTACTCACAAAATCCAAATCCAATCTGACATAAAAGCAAAACATCATTCTCATTTTTTTCCTGCTAGGATGGATCATCCTTTGTACAGATTTTGCAAAAGATTCAGGCTTTGACTATTGTCTTTGTTCTTGGTTAGGGCAACTGTTGGTTAGAATAAGAATAGTTAATGCATTCCTAATTAATCATCTCCCTAACGCATAAAAGTCTTCTTTCAGGAGGCCATGAATGTTAAGATTTTGAGAAATTATCATCAAAAAATACCAAGGTAGGTTTTCTTTCAGGAAGATATCTGTGTGATTAAAAGCAACAGAAATAATGAATTATTAAAGACAGTATCTGAAAAGGAAGGTGGTGTTGAGCGCACAGCAGGGACACAAAAGGCTCATCCCTTGGAAGCCACATCTCAGCAGTTTGTCTGTATTGTGACTTCTTATCTGAGGATAAAGAGATGTTCTGCGCAGCACACGTATGTGTTGCTCGTTGGGAGCCACACGTGTAGGCTAACTCTGGTTTGTTAGCTTGCTTTGAAAAAGCAGGTGATTAAGAACTCTACCAACCTTAGACATTACCTAAAGTAGTCTAACTTTTTACCCCTGGAAAAATACGTTCTTTCACGGTGCTAGCAGATGGACACCAAACATTAGTAGTTCCTTTGGAAAAATTATGTTCCAGGCTTAAAAACAATATGAAGAGTAGCATACAGTCTTGTGTTCTCGGCACTTTCTAATTGAAAAGTACCTGCAGCAAACTGCTTACATCAGTATGAGCGAAGACCAGAATATAACACATAATAAATTGTAACCATCAGCCAAAAGATGACACTGCTCTTCTTTTCCCAAAGTTTCTCTCTCCAAAACTGAGTGATAGCTAATAGGATAAATAATATTCCCTATAAGAGGACAAGTTAGGAATGTGACTTGGGTGTGTGTGTGAGGGTGGTGTGTTCATTAAAATAATACCAGCACACATTTATCCTTAACCAAACACCTCTCGTTTGGAAACTGGTGAGGAAATGAGCGATCCCACCATCCTTTAGCTGCCTAACAAAACAGTGTCTGAAGGTATGGCTCCAGCACCATAACCTCCGCTAGCTACGGAGTTCACTTGGGAGCAGATGCTGCAGCTGCAAGATAATTTTCCACAGCTTGGCATAAGGGTGTTAAATTGTTCTTGAAAGGCTGAAAAGGGTTGGTGAAGTACTGCAGGATGAGAGAAACATATGAAATGCAAGTGTTTAATTAGTACTTAGCACGATAGGGATAGCACGTTAAATGCCGTCTAGCCTACCCATGGCATACCAAGCTAGTATTTGAAATGATTTAATTGTCACCTGTCTGCAGTGCAGCAAGAAGCTCCTTTCTTCTTTTGTTCATAAACACCTACAGCCTTTTACAATGTCAACATACTGCCACAGCTAGGAAGACATTCAGAAGTAACCAGATTTTTGGGAGTTTTTGTATATAAACACCTGTTAATCCTCAAAAGGGGAAAAAAAATTCGAGTTTCTTATGAAAGAGAAACTGGTTCAGCAAATCTGAGTAATAAATGTTGATCTGTGAATCCACACCTGATGGCTTGTGCCAATGGAACCTGATCTAGCATCTCAGTTTTTCCTCTGTCCTTGACTTTTCCTGACACAGTGAGGAGCTATGAATAGTAAACTGCTGAAGTCATAGTTTGCTCCATGCTGAGGTAAGGAGCCTTTTGCAGAATGTCTTCATACTGAATCATTTACCTTGCAGCAAAATAACCTAACACAACAGCACACAGCTTAGGCAGTAACTTTTAACCAAACCAACAATGAGATCTGAGCATTTTCAAATCCATAAAGCAAAGTTCATCAGATCAGGTAAGTGAACTTCGGGTCTGATTTATCATAAGCCATACCTGCTTTTTGCTACTTCTTCCCTTTTAAAAAAACCTTGTTTGGTAGGTAAATGGTGAGTTTCACAAGCAAAACACGGTTCATATTTGTAAAAGAAACCTCTTAGACATTACTGCTCAGCCTGTTTCCTTATGACATTTTGCTTGATACGATTTTTCTACGTTAGCAGTTCCCCTTGGCTAGCTCTGCGCATCAGTCAGAAAAGAAAGGAGACTTTGCTCAACCCGTCTCTCTCAGAACTGAACACAAAGCTTATGAAAATCAAGGGTTGCTTTTCCACTCATTTCAATGGGCTGTGACTCTCCCTCTCAGTGCGTGTGTTTAATGAATGCCATTAGCATTTATATGTACCAAGAGATGGCTATGCCGTGCAAGCTTTCTGCAGTTCCAGTATATTAAGTGGCAGAATAAGCAATATCCCTCTTAATAGTGTTTTTCCTAAATTCATTCTTCTGATCTAATGCAGATTTTTCTGTACAATGGATATTTTACAGAGGAATATACTTAAATGGAAAATAAAATTCCAAGTGTATAGAAAGTCAAATTTGCTTTAAGAAGCATGAGCTCTAATTCCTAATGCTGGGGTTGTCTGCTGAACAGCTTGATAAAAAACTTCATCTCACTGGGCGTCCATTCCCCTGTCCATAAAAAGGAGACATTTGCATGTTCCTCCTCTGCAGAATGTTCAGAGATAACAATGCAGTGGCAGTACACTTTGCTTGCACGCACCAGATGTTATTTACTTAATGTTGTATATCACCACTATGGTTAAATAATAACCATACATATTTATATTAATCCCATTAATTAGTCCTAAATCTTCCCACCTTCTTGATTTTTCCCTCTCTGTACTTTGTACCTGCACTCAAAGTGATTTTGTTGAGGAGATGGGGGGTAATTCCCAAATATTGATGTATACCTCAGAAACTTTTCATTGTCTTTGACTAATACCCTTCAAAAAGCCTCTTGTGTGACCATATCATGTTGTCTATCCAGGTTACTTAATTAAGGAACCTTTTGGGAAAGACAGACAAATCTTCTGCTTATGCTCTGCAGAACTGAACAAAGTTGGAGAACCCAAAAGGTGTGAAATGGCCATCAGCAAGTCAGTACTGCTCAGGAACCTTTTCTTGACAGATTTGCATCTCATTTATGTTTACAGTGAGCTGAAAAGACTGTACAGCATGTAACTTCTTGAAACGGTGGCCAAACTGGCATGTCTTTATTTGTCATGAACCCTGGTTAAAACAAAAGATGAGAAGCCAAGAACCAAAACTGAGTGTGTGTTCCAATCATTACCTAGAAAAATACCTCTGGCTTGGTGTATGCTGGAGTTACAAACAGCTTCACCTTGTTGTCTTGATGACCAATGCTTTCTCTCTCTGTGTGCAGTCCCTGAGATGGTTGGTGTCAGCAGAATAAGCCTTGTTACTTAACCCAATGGATCACCATTATCTTTGCAGAGGAGCAGCTGCTCGTACCAGTCCCCTCGCTGGCCAGTTCAGCACAGTGAGCAATTTTCTGCATGCCGTGTCGGACCAGTCGGGTGTGATAACTGGAAGCAATAACTGCAGTGTGATCAGCCCCTCTGGATCACGTTTTCTTCTTCTAGCTCAGCAGTTCAAGGCTCTCATCACCAGAGAATCTGTAAAAGCAAGACACTAGGGGTCACTGCCCAGAATCAGAAGTGAGCTACCAGCCTTGTAACTGAGTAAATAACATTCAAAATACCAATGAGATTAATTTTATGGTTTTGCTCATTTTTCCACTTTCAGTGCATAGAAATTTGCATATTATTTCAATGAATAACTTTGCAGTTCATAAATCAAAAAGACACTCCCAAACTAGAGCTCATGATAAATGATAACTGCATTTTAACTGAAATGTTCAATGTTGTTTGATGGAAACTTTTTAACCATTTTTCATTTTCCTACACAAGTGATAAAAATAATCTTCCCTGTCTGGATTTCAATTTTTTTTTTCTTTTCTCCCTGCCCTCCCTATTTTCTACACTTACAAAAGATAGAAAGTTAAGGGAAAGGAGAAAGCATGGTGCAAACGTAAAATCTTACTTTTGTTGGTTGTTCTTGGCAAAAGCATGTAATCAATTATTCATTTTTTGTATATGACTTGGAAAAAATTTATAGAAGAAATTATCAAACCCAAGCTAGCTAAAGCTAGGAGACCATGAATAAAAGAACCTAAAAAAAAAAAAATTCAAACTGAAGGGGATTACAAAAAGGACTTTGTAACTAAGTATCCTCCTTCCCCTACTGCATCCTGCAAGCCAGGTCCTTTCCTTGTTAGGCTGCAGCAAACTCCATGCCTGTGGAAAGCATCCCCCATCCAACGTTGCCTCCATGACATTGACGTGGTGTAGCCAACAGGCAGGTTCTTCTCCCACCTCTCCCCAGTGGTTGCTCGTCCTTGAGGGCATGGCTGCACAGGACTGGTTGCTCTCAGAGGTGAGGTGTTCTCCCTTCCCTCTCTAGTAAGCCAGGCCGCATGGATCAAGTGGTTTCTCAAATACCATGGAAAGGAAAAACAATGCTTTGGGAACCAAAAGAGAAGATAAAGTTTAGGAAGCCTCATATATGAGAAACAGACAAAAGAAGATGATAGGAGGGAAGCTGAAGGGCGAATGTGCCAGGCCAAGTTCATCTTTTTGCTTAGTTTATTTCCTTTGTCACTTTTTTATTACATAGCATTTTAGGGAAAAAGCTTTCTAAGTGATGTAGATGTGTTGCATTCTGTTATATGTGACAGTTTATAACTGCTTTCTTTTCTTTGTAGATATACTTCTCTTCCATATTTCACTTGTTTCAGTAGTTACTCAAAATAAGGGAAAGTGGAAAGTCTTAAGACACACATTATAAGCAGAATGATGGATATAGTTTCAATGAGAAGCCATTTTTGTGTTGTAACGAGCAAAAATACATCTGTCTCATGCCTTTGAAATTCCCTGACAAGTTCAGGGAGGTTTTTTCAAGATTTTCAACTCACTTATAGCCTGACCTAAAACCATCAGAGTTGATGGGTGTCTGCATTGACGTTAATGTGCTCTGAGTCAGGATCGTGGGCCCCGAGACTCCATCTCAGTTGTACCAACATTGTGCTGTGCTTAATTAAATGGAGACACTCAAATATGCAGCAAGCCACCTGCAAGATCCCAGGACAGCAATAAGGGTCTTAAAAACAAAAAGGAATAATGTTTTCAGTATCACCTTTCTCAAATTAAGTCTTTAACAATTACCTCAGACATTGTGGGTATTTCGTCCCGCAAAGTGCTAGGTTTTGGTTCAGTCTAGCACTCACATGGTCTATATGTACGTGATTCTCAAGGTTTTTTGTTTTTACCAAGGAGTCATGTGTGTTGAAAAGGGTTTAGGTACATTCATTCGGTCTTTGTTATCTGATATGTGTTATACCAATTTTCCTTTGCTGTATAAGTCTTTGCTGCTCAAGTCTGATCGTAAAGAAAATAGTCTCACCAAAATAAGTGAAACTAATTGCAGAAAGTAAATTTAAGTATGTTCTATATGGTTTTGTAAGGTAAAGATCTTACGGGCCTTGCCTTTCCTAATTATTCAGTCAGGCATTCACTGAAATGATGTTTTAGAAACTCATAACCAGTAAAGATGGCATGAACTGCTCAGTCCCTAGGGAAGTGTAAATTTGCATCTCTGTTTTTGAACTGGCCTCTATCCACTCAGGCAGCAAAAAGATTCCTTAAAAGAAACCTAAGCTGCCACAGAAACTTCCAGGGTGGTGCTCTGGCCTGTGCCAGGAACCAGAGGCCTGGCATTCAGTGGGATTCTAGTGCACAGCAGCATGCTAGCATGATCATTTTACGAGTATGCCTCCCTGGAAACTCCTGAGTTGGACCATCTCACAAAGTTAGGTCTACAGGATACAGTAAGAGCTACTGAGTCTGTGAGATCTTGAAAAACTTCTGTTCATTACCACTACAGAAGCTTCAACCCTACACATCCAAAACACAATATATTCCCTTTCTGCTGGTTTCTCTTCCTTACCTCTACATGCATTCTTTTTTAATGATAACAAATTCCATTGTTCCTACCGGAAAATGTGCCCAGGTAGCATAAATCATGGTCACTGCTTATACAAGATTGCTTTCCTATTTGCATATTAATAATGATGCTGAGAAATAAGTAGCCATTAAAGCCAACTCTAAATTAAAACACTTCAAAGTTATGAGCAGCACATTTTTCATTTCAGTAATAGTATGCAGTACTTCTTAGCAAGCAGTGTTGGTAAATAAGAAATTTTCATTAACAGACTTGCTGATAACTTGTTTTGATTCTCCCTGCCCCCTCCCAGTAACTCTGAATCAATATAGTGAGTTAATTACCTCTTGACTGCAGATGATAGTTTTGAACAGGAACTTTGGACTAGTCAACATTTTCCTGATTTTGTTTTCCAGTAATTATCAGTGACAGAGCTTAAGAAGCAAGCACACTTCATTGCTAAGCTCCACACAGAAAAACAAATAAACCAACAAAAAACAGTAACCAACAAGTATCTGGTCCTTTTGATTTAAGTTCAGTCTGTCAAGGAGAAATGTAATCTGTAAGCCACAAAATGTTATGCAACGAGAAAAAAAAAAGACACAATTTATAACTGCAAAACATAAGTGGATTGAATAGTACTTGAAGTATGGTTACACTCTGAGAAGTGGCTTTGGGAAAAGTCATGATCTGACTGAAGAGTTCTGCTATTCAGATTCATTCAGAGTCCTGTCCTGAATTAGACTGGAGCTATGCGTAATTTTTCTGTCACTTTAAATACATCGTTTTTTCTCTAACATATAATTCAAGAAATATACTCAGTGTTTTAACATAAATGCATTTACACTGATAAAAATAGATTAGAGTATGCATAACTAAGCAGTGTCAGTCTAAACCCTAATATTTTCCTGCTGTTGTATCCACCTTTGCATACATAAATATGTACAAATATAAATTATATATATCTTATAAATTAATATAACTGAAGAGACAAAAAGCCACAATCAAATCTAATGTAAATAATATGGCTATGAGAGAGAAGTATAGCTTTTATCACAGCAGAAATACTCTCACACACGTTCTTCTCAGTTACAGACAGGTCTTTATGCATAGATGAAGAGGAGATGAAAGCAAAGGCACTGCAAGCAGTGTGGTCAAGAACCTGCAGATTTCATACAGTGAGTCAGCAGAGAAAAAATCCATCTCACAGTTCTCCTCAAGCCAAGGAGCTAAGTTACACACATGTCAAGCCTGAGTACATGGTACTTGCACCGCACTCGGTTGACCTACTCATACCTCTGTGTCAAGGCATATCCGCAGGTACCTGCTAGAACCACAGTCTGAGTTTCAGCAAAGTAAATTCGTAGTATGAGTGGAGGGGTGTGTGTGCATGTGTGTATGGTTGGGGAGAGGCAGGTGAACAGTCATAGAATCATAGAATCATAGAATGGTTTGGGTTGGAAGGGACCTTAAAGACCATCCAGTTCCAACCCCCCTGCCATGGGCAGGGACACCTTCCACTAGACCAGGTTGCTCCAAGCCTCATCCAGCCTGGCCTTGGACACTTCCAGGGATGGGGCATCCACAGCTTCTCTGGGCAACCTGTCCCAGTGCCTCACCACCCTCTCTGTGAAGAATTTCTTCCTGATATCTAATCTAAACCTCCCTGATTTCAATTTGTACCCGTTACCCCTTGTCCTATCACTACAGGCTCTTGTAAAAAGTCATTCTGAGCCCACTCATATCAGAAGGTAATTAAAAGTAACTTAACTGTAGGCATTCCAAAATATTTGATCCTCATAAAATGATCAAACTCTAATGCTCAACACAGTCAACTGTTTGGTTATTACACACTTCTTAGTTATCTAAAAAATCAAAATCAAAGTATTTTTTAGACTATGTAGTTCTCTTAGTGATGAAGGGCCACCCCAGTATGTTTTCTGTATTCACTTTTACTGTCCACGTAAGAGCTGCTCTGGAAGATCAGCTTATGCAGGTCAGCAATGCCTTCTGCTGGGCTTGGTGCATGCGTGTGAGCTACTTGACTTATTTATCCGATAATATACTAGCTGCCCCTTGTGGCACCCAAGGAAAATATCAAATGTGTCATCCCAAGCCCCTAGTGCATTTGTGATGCTGCAGGGTGCCTGGGACGTGCTCATGGCAGATGTGACACAGGACCTGCAGGAGACCTGTGCTCTTCTGGTGAGGCAGCTGGTGGCCAGGCAGGATGCCTGAGGGCATTTCAAGGGCTCTGCAAACGCAATGTGTGTGGAATTGTGTTGAACCTTCTGTGTCTGAATAATTCCAGTGTTTGAATGAAAAAGACCAGTCTTCTGTTCTCTTAACATCACCTTCAAAACAGGCTCTCCATGCTAAACCTCAAACTGCTTTGGGCAGAGTGAATTGGCATTTCTGAATCTGTCCAAGCAGATGTACCTCAATATGTCTTGAATTTAAATGTCAACTTCCACTGGATCATTAAAAGAAAGCTGATATCCCTGAATGCAAATTAAGTTGCAGACTAAAATCTTAAGTGTTGAATGTATTAAACACAACTACAAAGCTCCCACTGACATGAGCAGGGTAAGTACAATTATCAGAATTTTTGTATATTGCTTAAACCCTACATGTGCAGTCCTCTCAACCTTATCTTTAAGCAACAACCCAACACAGATGTGTTGGTTCAAGCTTACTTTGGGTGTAACAGATCCATCTGAGGAGTAGCTAAGGCAACCATCTATTGCACATGCCAAAAGGCTGAATTAAACTTTACTTTCTAGAGACTCCTGAGTGATTTCAGAGTCTTGAACTACCAGATAATTATGAAAATGTTTTGTAAATAGCAGACATCTCTCATCATAGCAACTCAGAGCATTTGTATGTTGGCATTGTTATTTTTAACAGCAATGGCATAGAAATCGAGGATGGTTTCACTGCAATTTCTATCTAAAATGTTGCAAAGATTCTCTAAAGTCAGGAATGGAAAGTGTCTTAGTATGGTTTCTCAAAATTCAAATAAATGAGGAGACATTCAGCTGAGGTTGTTGAACCCTACTGTACAAAAGCTGGTTCACTCTTTTGAGAAGGCAGTTTCAATCGGGCGTGTATATTGTGTGAGATATTCTGCAGCTCATCTGTAAGATGTCTGCAGGAGTCATGTCCTGTCCAATTAGTGCAATTAGTGTTAGAAAATTATCCCTGACTGGTTTCTAGCTGCCTTAAGGTCTCTTATTCTGTTCAGCCCATTCTTTTTGCTTCAAGAAATGCAGAGAAATATTTTGACTCTAAAAGCGTTATTTAGTTAAGTATTAAACCTTCCTGCATCAACTTCATAATGCCTTGGTTACACCATCTTTGCTACAGTATGAAGCTGGGCATGGGAGAGAAGGAATGAGCATCTGGCTTGGCCAAAGCTGCCTTTTCCACCCTCCAGAGCTTCACTGCCATGAGGTGTGAGAGAGCAGTAGGCTACCCATGCTAACAGCTGGGGTATCTGGGGGTGCAAAGCCTGGCACTCAGCGCTCTGCAGAGGGGGGTGCTGTAAGCTCTGGTTCCTAGGGCACCTGGCACTCTGTTCAGAGATATCCTTGACACAGCAGCCTCAAACACTGCAAATGCTCCCAGAAATGCTCATACCTCCCTCCCATCTGTTCCCATGGCTGCCAAACCGTGGATGCAACACAGCGCAGCACATTTTACTGCCTTGTGCTGCCCCATTAACGCGGCAGGGTGCACCTAGAGGGTATGAGTCACCACACTGGGCATGTTGGCAGCAGCTCTTGAAGTCACAGTCCTGCAGGCAATACACTTCTAAACCAAATACAGGTGATGCTACCTCTGAGACCTGGAGAGTCTCCTTTTCCATTCACAGTGGTTGTGGCAAAGGTGCCCATGCATGCCATTGCAGCCCTTCTTGGAAGGCTCCTTCAAGAGGACAATGTGGGGAGCTTTCCTCAACAGTGCAGAGAGAGGGAAATTAAGGTTACCTGAAGGAAATAGCCAGAGTGCTTCAGGCTTCTCAGTTTTGAACTGCCAAGCCATGGTAGTCCACAGCCACCCTGTGCTTTCTTCCCCTCGTTCTCATTCTCCCCTAGCTCTTCTTCCTCAAACTGGTTACTTGCATCTCTCTGACATGCTCATATTTCATCCTTACACATCAGCCTTGTTAGAAACAAGGTCACTACAGATTGCCTGAGCTCCCTGCAGGTTTAAAGCAGTTTAGAAATGTGATCTTTTGAGAGCACTCTCACCTCGTATTTGGACGCAGTCCCAGACTAATGCAGTGACACATCTCTAGGACTGAGGTGATTGTGCCCGGGTGTTTGAACTATGCAGGTATGCCCATGGTCATACTGGGCTAGAGCATCAATGCAAGTACTGGCCCAATGGGGTTATAAATCAAGCGTGATACATCCCTGCACTTCAGATAGGTATTCTGGCTTGTTAAACTTGTAGTCCCATCTTAGAATAAGTTTATAGCAACAAACAGTGAAGTCCTGGCAAACACATCATTAATTGCATATCCAGCTCTCCCACTTCACTTCTACCCCCTTCCTAAATAAAAGGAAGGGTGATAGTTGAATTTTCATCCTTCACTAAATGAAAAGCCACCCTGCAGCAAGTGGCATCCTCCTTGACAGTAATTGCATTAACTATGAGTAGGCTAAAGCCTTCCATTTATCTATCAGCATAATGAAGCATGGTTACACAAACTGTTGTACTGGTGACTCATCCAATTTATAAACAGGTACAACACTCACTGCCTTTTCCTCCCTTCTTCTGTAGACAATTCCTACTACCTTCTTCCTGTTTATATGTAGATTTAACTCTTTGGTAGCCCAGATAAGTGAAACAAGCTGAGTTAAAAAAGGAAAAGTTGGCACAGTTATAGGTTTATCAGATCTTTTTCAAGCTAAGCACCACACAATTACTTCTCTGTTCTTACACCCACCCACATGCCCATTACATCTGCCTGTCCTATGTTCTCAGGTTGTGCAATCTTCTCCATGGACTTCTCTGCTCAGCTCTGCAACATACCCAGCTTCTCCCATGATCCTGCATAGCTGCAGTGCAAGGTTCAGACCATTCTGCCTCAAAAGTCCATGCAACATAAGGCAATGGCAGCCACCAGTGTGCCATTGTGGCTTTATCCACTTCATTGGATAAAGAGGAGCTGCATAGTCAGTTGACATCTTGTCAGAGTATCAACCTAGAGAATTTGATCTTCTCAGTCTTGATTTTTTTTTCTACTTACAAAATCCAGGCTAAAACTCTGCCTAGGTGGTTAGATGTTTCATACCCAAAGATATCCAACATAACAAAATTTATCAGTTTGATACTGGTCTATACAAAGCTATACTGTTACAAATTAGAATGGGAAATAAAAATGTTGTCATTATACTGATGTAACTTCAGGGACTTAGTATAGCTGGAATAGGCTTTGGTACATCTTCCTGGGAGATGAGGGAGATAAGGGAGGGAGTACTTCTCCCTGTCCTGTCCTGAAGCAGAGCTTCCAACGTCCCTGCCAGTTCAGAAATGCATACTCAGAAGGTGTACACCTTTGTAATCCCCGACCTGGGCAACCTCATTCTGCTAGAAGATTCCTTTCCCCTTCCTCTTCCCTTTCATTTTTTCCTTTACCTTTCCTTTTCTTTTTGATTTTATCTTTTATTTTCTTTCTCTTCTCATCACCTTCACGCTGTGTTCATGCTTGTGACTGTGTGAATAGACTGTGTTCAGTCCATTATGTGTATGCACCACATCATTACATATAATGACAGCAGTATAATTATAATGCTACCACAGAAAACATTGGCTGTGTACACAAGCAGCCTGAGTGCTGTGAGTTAACCCGCTCGCTCCCCTCCACTACCATGTCTGGGCCTTTTCTTGAGAAAAAAAGTTCTGTCTCATCAGGTCACCCTTTCCCAAAGAAAACCAGCATCTCCTACTGGCTAAATCAGACATTTAACTTAATTCAGGAATTAACAGCATGAGCAAAAATAATTTCAGCACTGTTCGAACAATAATGAAGCTACTTTGCTCATCTCCATTATGGGATATGAGCTGTGATCTGGGTTTATTCCAGTTAAACCCTGTGCATTTTCTAAAACCACATTTGAGGTAAGTTGGCCTCAAAGTTTGTGCAGATGTGACACCATGTACTTTCATACTGCTGTAGCCCCACTCTACATTTGGTCTACATATATATTACTGTCATTGAAAGATTTAACAGTTCATCAGTAGCAGCAGTCCCCAGCCCCTCTGACTCTTTGGGAGTTAACAGCTCCTGTTAACAGCTGCCAGACTATTGCTGTAGTACTCTATTATCTTATCTAACAGAGGATTTTATGGCTATATTTAGCTTAATTGAAGAATGTCCTAGAAAAGGACTAATGACAAGTTTCATTATCAATATACAAGTTCACATACGGAAAAAATTTTAAAAAGAAGGGAGGAAAAAAGTTAATTTGAACCAGAAATTACTTCTGGCAGTGAAAATCCTTTAGCTTTTTGTTGATATGTATCTTCTATCTAGTCACTGGTTGTTATGATCCATGACTAGACATTTTTCTCCTAGCCATTTTGAAACTAATGGTCACAAACAAGCTCACTTCCATTGGATCAGCATTTACTCACTTCAGTAGTCCCACCGACGTGACATTAATTCCCCATGGGGGCACCTTGTTTACAGTATGTTACAAAATCTGACTTCTAGATAAAAAGGTTTACTTTGCCATGTACCCGTAAGAAAAAATGTTCTCTTCAGAGAAAAAGAATAGCAGAAATCTGGTACATGTTTTTTTACAGGTAGGAAGTAATTTTACATTTTCATGACCTGATTTCAGAATGGGTTGTTTCACAGCACCAGGGGATAGTTCAATTTGGAAAGGCCTTCAGGAGGTCTCTGGCCAGCCTCCTGCTCAGGATCAGCTCTGAGGTCTCAGGGATGTCTTCACATCTTTAAGTGTCAGGCAGAGACACATCTAACCTGTGTGCTGGAAGCTTAATCAATGCGGTACCTTGCCCAGGTTCATTAGCCTGGCTGAAAAGAAGTATTATGTTAATGTGGCTCTATTGCTCCTGACTGAGAGCCACCTCAGGCACCTCAGCCCTGCGCAGCCGAGCTCTCATTTTCTAACACCAGCACCAATTCCCACGAGGTGCTGGTGGAGACACTGCTCAGCACACCTGACTCTGCAGTGTCTCCTCCCAGGATCAAACACCATACTTAACACTACGGGTAAAAATATGTTACTGGACCTATGAAACAATGTGCATTTAGTTGAGAAAGTCTGGTACTGGCTGATCTTCATAGGTTTGGACATGTTTTATAGCTTCTCTGGATGGGCATCTGCAAGTTTCTTAGGCTTTCTTGATACTCTGGAATTGCTGTTTTCATCTTTTTTATTTGTTTTCCCTGAGGCGAGGCTAATTTTCCTGCATTTTGTAGGCCTTCTGAACAACACACACTTCTTGCTTCTGTAATAGCCAGGTTTTAGTTCATGAACCCCATGTATCTTAGGAAAGCTGCAGTAGCTGTGGAAGAGTTTATGCTGCAGGACCAGTTACAGCCTCTTCCTGTTGTCAACTCATTTATGTACCTCATGAATACAGTTTCTGACCCAGCAGGTGTTGTGCTATTCTCGTTTCATATATGGAGGCAGTTTTTTCCCCTGCTGATCAATCTTAGCGGGGAATGGATGAAAGCACAAGGAAAACTGTTTGGACACTTGGTGATTTAAAAGCCTGCTGGCTTGAGGCTCATGCTGTGAAAGTGTCACATATCCTAATCCTTGAATCTCCGGCATCCGCATCATCGCAACACAGACAAGGAAGCACCACTGCTTGAAGCCTGACGCAGGTGGGTGATGAATTGCCATCAGCAGCCTCGTTGCTGGTGGAGCTGTGACGCTTCCCAGCAGCCGTACCCAGCTTAATGCTTCAGGCCAACCTAGTGTCGTTTCATAGCTACCTTCTCTTTTGGATTGTCTAAACAATTAGCATGCCCACTCTAGCACACAGGAGGCTGCATTCAGCTTTAAAGTCTGTTACTGCCACCTCTGAACTTAGGAAGAGCTTTTGAGCCCAAAAGCTTGTCTAGTTTTTGTACCCCTGTTAGCGTTAGGATTTGCATAGAGTGGAGTTCATTTAACATCACCTGAAACAAACTTTTCTTTGCCTCTGTGGTGTTACATACAGCTTTGCCCCCACATCCTAAGGAAAAAAAACCTGAACTGCTCTTCAAGTAGTATTAGAGTGATTTTTACTACCAAAAACTAGAGACAGCTTTTTTGAGAATATCTCTCATTATTTATTGAAACAACTGTTCTGTCTTTACTGAAAAGGGCTATCTAAAGTAAAAAAAAATTGTTTCCATGATCAGTGTACCATTGCTGGCTCATGTTTTCACCTCCCCACTGGGGCTGACACCACCACTAATAAAATAAGAAGATCACAGACACAGTAAATATCTCTGCTAGCTACTCATGGTTGATGCATTATGCTGACCCCAACCGCAGGGGGCCCAGGTTAAAACACAGTTTTGATTGTGACAAGAGTGTTTTGTCACAGTGCTAGCAAGGATCCCTGAAGAATCGACCTGTTCCCATGGTCTTGGGTGATGACAAGGCAACTGAAAAGCAGATTTCACTGTGCTTCACTGGTATTCAGCCTAAGTCCCTGTTTGTCTTTTCTAATGTCACTGAAGATACTATTTCAGTTAACTGTCAGATGGAGCTTTATTAGAATTATTGGGTATGGTCATGAGAGCTTTGATTGTCAGGGTATTGTCAGCTTTGCACTGTTTTTAAATGTACTTTAGAAGTTAATACTGCTTGTTAAAAAAACCTAGAACGTGTGTGAAAGTATTAATATACTTTGTGAATTTTAATGCTTTTCACTGGTTGTCAGTACAATGTGTTGCTTCAGTATCAAACAAAATTTCCAATATTTCGCTTCTGCAAAGGTATATACATTGTATATTATATATTTGCCAAAGGCTTCCTGAACCCCAGAAGAAGAGAAAAGATCTGGGATTGAGTGGCATCTCTGTAGAAGGTATTTGGAGCAGGTGCTTTTAAAAATCTTGATGTGATAATAACCCTGACAGTCAGAATGCTTATCCAGCTACATAACTATGAATGTGAACCCTACATTCAGGCATAAATAACTGTCTGTCCCTGGAGTTTTCTTCTGTGAGTTGTCAGCTAGACAATTAAATTATCCATGTATTTGTTTTGTGATACTGAAATGAAGCAAGACAGGGGATAGTGAAGATCAGAATGTGAACGTTGATGGTCCAAATTCACTCTTCCTGAAGGATAATGAACTTTAGCTGAAGATTCAGCAAGAATTAAATTATTCCAACAGACACTGGAAATTTTCTTTCTCTTTGTGGTGACCAAGTCCTAGCTGTGCATCACAGGAGTTGGTTGTGAAGCTGCTATCTCCCAGAAAGTACCCACAGCATAAGACCTCCAGAAATTAAAGCCCAATTCCCTGTTTCACCATGCCTGTGCTCACGAAGCAGGAAGTGCTCTGTGTGAGTTGGTGGTAGGAAATGTGAAGGATGAGCTGTCAGGGTATGAGTGAGCTGCCTTCATGTCCCTGAATTTTGCCTGTCCACACAGCAGCTTCACAGATACTGCAGCATTATGCCAATCTTTGGTAATTGGCAATGACCCTCAAGGGAACAGGAGCAAGCTGAGCATAATTGGAGCGAGTATAGCAGTTTATATTTTCTGTTTTGAATCCACCCCATACAGTGGAAGATCGTACTATTGTGTACATGGGTCTTCTGGGAATTTACACGGGTCTTCTGGGGAATCTCTGCTGGTACAGATTGCCTCTGCCCTCTCTAAGGAACAGGCGAGGAACATAGTCTGCCTGTAACTGTCCACATGGAATCCTGCTCTCAGGAGAGGACGTTAGTACCCACTCAAATGATAAGTCCTCTTAACAGACAGCAGGCTTTGCACATAGCTATCAGCAACACCATCTACTCTGCGTACATTTCAAATAACAAAGGCAAACTATTAGATTAAACAATGCTAAGCAAAGGCAAAGGTGGATAATTTTAAAGTCATATGAATTGCTCTATAAATGTCTGTTATCCTCAGCGAGGCTTTTATGTCAATCCAAAATGCCATACAGTGTAGCAGTGTTTGTTTGTTTCGTTCTGCAAAGGCCAATTCTCAAAGCAAGACAAATGACAGATGAGCCGATCCTTGTAGCCAAATATTTGCCAAGAGGAAAATCAATCTTTTTTTCTTCTCTTTTCTTCCCCCTTGTCTACAATAGTTCACTCCAAAGCTAAGCAGAAGCCTGCAGTAGCGTCCCTTATTTCCTGTGCCCCTGTTCAGACAGTGCAATACCGGCTGCAATTGCTCAGGCCCTTAACTGTTCTAGGAAGTCTTGTTGATTTATGTGGCCAATAACATGGTCAACAATAATGACTCCCCAAACCCTACTTCTGTATCGTTATCAAAAGGTGAGTCATGGAAATCATCCTGTCCTCGACCTCCCCTCAGAGGGTGAGTTTCTTCCTTGGAAGGAGCGCTCCTTATCCCTTATGTCTCCATCTGCTCTCTCACACAAAGCAGCATCCAACTGCCGATGCTTCCATGCCAAGTGGAAGGCTGGACACTACATTTAGCTGGCTGTGTTGCAAAGGGGAATGTGATTCAGGTATTTTGTTTTGTTGGGGTTTTTTTTATTATTTTCCCCTCCTTTTAGCGCTGCCTGGTTCCCTAACCCCTTTACAGAAAGAAAAACCTGATTTGGTCCAGGCTGAGCAATGCTGCATGTGCAGGGGAAGCCTGGAAGGTGGCTGGCTCTGGGAAAGACACCGGTGACCACATGCTAGCACGGTCAGCAGTGTCACCAGCGCCAGTGGAGCCCCAGCCCGAGCAGTCACCAAGGCAAGCCACGAGACTAAGGCCTTTTCAAAAGCAAACTCACTAGGTTTGAGAAGCTCAAAGGGAAATGTGTGAGTGTTTGCACTTTTACTATCCATACCGCCCCAACAGGAAAACAGCTGAGCCCTCGGGACTAAAGCAGCTGTTGCAGTAACTAGAAAATGGGGAAAAAAACAAGCAAACAAAAACCCCTGTAGTTTTGTCTAATTTCTGTGTCTCGTGGGAAGGCATGTTTACTTTCTCTTCTTCTAAAAGGTATCCAGTCCTATCTCAGAGGTTATCTTTGCTGACATTTTATATATAGGACACCTAACGAATTTGTCATTCTAAATTTCTTTTGGAAAGAAGGACAAGGGCAGAGACGTACTTGCCAAATGCAGATTAATTCAACATATTAGCAGTACATCCAACACATTTATAATGAAATGGCTAAATATTAATCCCATCATTAGTAGTGCAATTCCCTAAAAAAGTATGAGGTAGAAGACAGTTAAGAAGAGCAAAGTTCCAGCGTTTGGAAGTGAATCTTATAAGCACTAATAGCCTTGTAAAGCTACTGAAATTTAATTAGAAAGATGCTGCCAATGTAAAACCACCTATAGAACCTGTCTCTCTGTATAAGCTGCAAATCCACCTGAGAGGAAATCACTTCCATTGCCATCTCTTTGGAAATGTCTACATACTCTGGGTGCTCCTTTGCATATCACTTTACCCATGTTTGAGTACTAATTAACCCTCAGCAAGATGCCCCTTCCAGAAACTGGTGTGAAGGGAAGAAACAGAGCATCCGCTCTGGTCCCTGTGTTTGGGAAGCCCTGAATGTTGTAAAGACCCAACTGAAATGAATCTTTTGCATGCAGGTTTGGGTATTGTCTCTTGTTATTCCACCCAAATCTGGAATATATTGAAAGGAAAAGAATAGATTCGTCACACAATATATACTGAAAAATGTTCACAAGTGTTTTCAACCATGTAGCTCATGTGAGGAAAGATATCTCACATAGTAAAGGAAATCCAGTTCAGTACCAAATGCTTCTAATCTGAATAAGTGGTTTAAGACTTTGCAACAACAAAAACAAGCTGTATTTTTATTACTGTGCTGCATTCAGATTATGTAATGGTTTTGTTTATTTTTTGAATGTTGATACCAGGCTAAGTGTTGTGAATTGGATTCTGGGTTTGCGACTTTGAAATTATTTTTATATTTCTCATGCCGTGATTTGCAGAGAAGCTTCCCTTTCTCCTGGACCTCTGTCACAGAATTACATTCTTCAATCCATTCCTGTTTGAAAAGAAACATTTCTGAATTTGAGGCAGACTTCCCCTGCATGTGTGTGGCAGGGTGTGAAGGGACTTTTTAACAACAAACAAAAGGGCAGCATAAACTATCACTACAGTAGGCAAGGATCATTTCCTCACACTGGTAAAGCACACATAGTTCTATGGGAAGAAGGAGTAGCAAATCATGGGAGAAAAAGTGGCACCGTGGAACAGATTAGGACCGCAGTATAAGCTGTGCCTGACAGAAAGCACAGCGGTAGTGTTGATAGATTTGCCTACCTGCACATGTTAAAATCCTGCTGAGTTTTGAAGCTTTTACAAGCAATTTAATTGCTTTAACATATTAAAATAATCTTTCTCAAGTTCATTGGTAATTGCCCTTAGCTGTTTTGGTTCAGTAATTATTTATTACTGCAGTAAGGGAGGAGGCTTGATTTTGTTCGACTTGGTCTACCCCACTGAAAGACCCTGTCTCCACCCCAGGAATCCTGCAAAATCTGTCTCCTTCCTTTTGCACTAATGTGACTTCACCTCAACTCTGTCAGGGTAAGAAAAGTGGGATATTGCTTTATGACTTGCAATTATTCAATTACCGTGGCTTTGCAAATTTCAGCTTGCAGCTGAATTTGTGCTCTTTTTAATCCATCTGAACCAAGAAGGAAAATTAGCATTAAAGGAACTAAGCACTCAGCGAGCATATGTAAAAGGCTATGAATTATTGTGGTACGGAGCTGATGTAACATGAATTCCAGTATTTCTCTTGTTTTGGATGTTCTAACTGCTGGCTTACACTCAGATTTTGTGCTAGTGTAACTGTTATAGTCCTCCATGGCTGTAATAGCTACATCCTCATGGTTATACCCATACAAACCTTAGCATGAATTCCTTCAGGATGTGTCAACACTTCTTCCTTTACCCTGTAGAAAATAGTAATACTTGAAAAAACATCTCCATGTCCAGGTAGCTGTGCTGTAGGAAGAATCTGCTTCATGCAGCAGTCTGTGGTGAAAGCGGGTGCAGCGTGTGCGAACGTGTGAACAAGCTATTTGAATGGGAACAGACGTAATGCTTTTTAAAGCAGAAGCTTGAGGGTTAAAGCAGTGCTAGCCTTGTGGAGGGAAGACCCTGCAGATCTTTGCAAAGCAGAGGAACATGGCTCTGCCCACACCTCAGAGGGGGAAGTTGGGGTGGGGGTGAGCAGGGCAGGTGATGAAGACATCCACAAACTAGTGGCCAGGCTGGGCAGTAGATCAGGTCTCCCAAGACCCACACAACTTCTCACTACAGAGCTCTGTGAAACTTGGTTTGGGTTGTTGGGGGTTTGTTTGTTTGTTTGTTTTCTTTTGACTGTTTCTGTGGGCTTGAGGTCTGTAAAAAAGGAGACTGACTAGTATCCAGTTCCATGTTTAACCTCACACATATCGGATATCACCCATACTGGTTAAGATCATGCATGTCTCTAACACTGGCACAACAACTTGTGGAGCTTTTTCCATCTACTAACAGTCTTCCTGACAGCTGGGGCTTGATTTTCTCTTTCCATGTCTTTGTTGTGGAGCAAGGTGCTTTGTGTGGCAATTACTTTTTATGAGGTCTAATTGTCTTTAGGCTAATGAATCCCTTTCAGCTCAGTGGTAACATCCAGGCCACGTTTATGCATAACATGGACTGAGGGGTGGTCATTAACCAGTCCTGAACAGGAAAGCCAACTTTATCCCCAGTTTTATTCTCTCAAGCTTTGACAGTTGCCATCCCAGTAGTAAATCCTTTGGAGCTGATAATGTCCAGAAACAATTTTGAGAGGTTTTAGATCGGGTCCTAGATACTTTCCTCCATGGGTAGCACTGCCATCTCAGCTTCCGCAGTAAAGCCTCTGAAAACTCTGCTCACCTTCTTGAAAGACTTTAGTATCTCTGTAAGTTACTTTATTAATAATGCATAATTTAATTTTTCTATTACTGACTTAAAGGAATAAAATTTTAAACGCTGCATTAATGTGTGATGTATGAGGTGAAAGCTGCTTAGAGGAAATTCATTAAGACTTGCCATTAATTTTCTACTTTTCCCTGCTGCTTCCATTTTGTATCGCTGGTCATAAGTAATACTGACCAAAGTTTCTTGATCAGATTTCGTCACTCCCAACAGAGACAGGTACCCTTGTCTGCGGTGGCAGCAGCTCTACAGATGACTAGAGGAAAGAGAAGCTCTGCCTGTTCTTTTCAGTCTTAAGCCCTGTACTTCAGCATAGCACAGAATTGGGACCAACACTAGCCCAGATTGACAGTATATCTTGCTCTTTCTGTGACACCTCTTGCAGGGATGCTCAGCCTCACCAAGCTGCCTGAGCACTTAATGCTTTTCACTTTGTGTTGTTTAATGAAACAGGATTCAATTCCAGCTGCCACAGCTGCAGCACAATACAGCACAGCACTTTGAAATGGTTTGTATATCATACTTTGAGAGCCCCTGACACAGAGCAAGATGAAGTCAGAGGTGAAAGCTTCTTCAGAGATTGTACTAATTCCTGGGTTTATTTTGCAAGAATTGGTCCTGGTAGCTATTTGAAGCAATAGAAAAGATCCTCTTATCACAGAATCATATCATAACATAGTGTGGGTTGGAACCTTAAAGATCATCTAGTTCCAACCCTCCTGCCATGGGCAGGGACACCTTCCACTAGACCAGGTTGCTCCAAC
>NW_010234238.1:86343-86550 GCF_000690775.1 Eurypyga helias
ACGCCCCCTTCAACTACTGAAGGGCCACAATACAGTCTCCCTGGAGCGTTCTCTTCTCCGGGCTGAACATCCCACCCCGCCCAGCCTGTCCCCATAGCAGAGGGGCTCCAGCCCTCGGAGCATCTCCGTGGCCTCCTCTGGACTCACTCCAACAACAGGTCCATGTAGTTATTATGTTGAGGGAACTGGATGCAGTACTCCAGGTGG
>NW_010234239.1:0-1925 GCF_000690775.1 Eurypyga helias
AGGTCCCTCTGGATGCCATCCCTGCACTCCAGCACGTCACCACACAACTCAGTGTTGTCAGCAAATTGCTGAGGGTGCACTCAATGCCATCATTGTCACTGACAAAGAGGTTCAACAGTGTCGGTCCCAACACTGACCCCCGAGGAACATCTAACTGTAGGGAGTTTTTTGGGGTGTCTTTTTAAAACCCAACACTGACACTTTGGTTACAAAGCCAAGAGGCACCACACGGCTGTCAGTTCTACACAGGAAACGGGGACAGAGGCTCGGTCCGTACACATACCTCGAACGTGTTCTTTGTCACCCCCGCCAGCCCGTAGTACATCATTCCTCCTGCCCGGGAGCTAACGCAGATCTCCCCGATCTCGTCTGTTTTACAGAGCTGCGGGGGTCCATCCGGTTTCACTATACACATCATCCCTAGGACAAATGACACACGGTTAACGCGGTCCCCAAGATCTCCGACACGCTTCATGGGGACGGATATGCTGGAACAGGACGGGGACAGCCTGACCCCCCCAGGGCTGAGAGAACCCCGACGGGTCCTTTTTCTGAAGCTTTCCAGACCATCGCAGGGTCTAGCAGGGGACTCTGCTGAGTGTTACCTCCTGGCATCACGTGGCCAACGTCCTGGACAGTGAGAGCAGAGTTTTTATCTTCAGTGTTGACACGAATCACACCGAAACTCAGCCCGTTCATGGACAGGATGGCTCTTCCAGGCAACGGCGCCCCGGGGACCCCAGGCCTTTGAAGGACATGAAATCAATACATCAATCGGACACACAGGCTATTATTAGGCTCGGGTGAGGACAGCACAGCCACAGAAATACACGTATCTCAGCGTCTCCTCTCTGCATAACAAATTTAAAAGTGGGAGGTGGCAGGAAAGATTGCCTCCCAGCAGAGCCACGCTGACCAGCAAGTCCGAAACTGGAGTCCTGGGCGAGCACAACTCCGCTTCCAGCTCCTCAGCTTACCCCATGCTAAACCCCAGCTCCCGGGCCGGATGATTACGGAGCTGTTTATTACAGAAGTGGACAGGAACAGGCTACGGAAACGACTGTCCAACGTGATACCAAACTCCATCTCAGATTCAGGACCACCACAGCTGCTGTGTAAATCAAGTAGGAAAATACAGAAGCGGAACAGGCTATGGAAACCACTGTCCAACGTGATACCAAACTCCATCTCAGATTCAGGACCACCACAGCTGCTGTGTAAATCAAGTAGGAAAAAGCAGTGCACGGTTCCTGCAGGCACTGCTGAGCTATCATGCATCTCAGAGGAAAAAAAGCCCTCCTATCTTGGGAGAGATGTGTAACAACGGAGCTACGTGAATACCCCAGCACATGCAGTAAACGTCAGGGGAGTTCATTACATGCTTGAGTCGGCTAGGACCAAGCCATCTGCAAACACCCCCCGGCCTGGATCACGTCATCGAGCCAACGGACGGCACTGCTCGACGCCCGTTACCTCCGGATGGCGATCGTCATCGCTTCTGGAGACGTGGCACACGGACAAATTGCCTCTGGTTTAAGCCCGTGGCTCTGAAACAAGCTCAGGAAGGCATCACATGAGGACACGGACCCTGGAAAGCAAGAAAACACCTAAGTGCCCGCTGGACACGACACGGGAAGAGGCGTATTCTCCTGAACAAGGCTGCTCTTCTGCCCGTCTGCTCCAGAGCTGTTACGTGCTCGTGGGAATACAACAGCCTGAAAAAGCCTCCCGACCCTTACAGAGCGAGCGCGCATCTGTGGGGCCTGTCTCCACCCAGCGTGCACAACCAAAACATCCAACGGCTTTCCACGTATCCCTTCCAGCTGGTGCCACTGGACGGAGTCATAGAATCATAGAATCACAGAATGGTTTGGGTTGGAAGGGACCTTAAAGATCATCCAGTTCCAACCCCCCTGCCATGGGCA
>NW_010234239.1:2309-3149 GCF_000690775.1 Eurypyga helias
GCTCCAAGTGGTCAATATCCTTCTGATATTGGGGGCTCCACAGCTGGACGCAGCACTCCAGGTGGGGTCTCACCAGAGCAGAGTACAGGGGCAGAAAAGTCCTTAAGCCTTTTCACTCCAGCACTCCCTCACAGACTTTTCTGGGCATTTTTGCAGCCAAGAAGCCTCGCCCCTGAGAGGAGCAGGACGCAGAAATACTCACAAGGATTTGCACCGTCGGTTACAACCAGCATGCGCAGGGAGCTCAGACTGACGTCTCTTTGGTCTCGATGGGCCATCATGGCCCAGTGCAAGTCTCGACACTTGACTAAAGCGACTCTTGCTGCAAACCAACACAAAAACCACCATATAAGGACAAATCAAAGCTTTCCATGAGTCATTTTCATGTGAATACACACTCTAGCACTCCCAAATGAGAAAATCCTTGCTAAAGGAAGCAAGCCAGCCGTAGCTAACTGATGCTGCAGTAACAGCACACCCCAACACACACAGCATCTGCTGTGGCACCCAGTCCATTCGCCCACCACCCGGGCTGGGGTCTGTCGCTACCGCAGACACGATTATCACCATCCCAATGTCCCCGGTCAGGACTGGGATCTTGCTGTGCTCAGCTGTGTCCTTGGTTTGGAATCATTTCCCAATGTCCCCGGTCAGAACTGGGGATCGAGGGATCTTGCTGTGTTCAGCTGTGTCCTTGGTTTGGAATCATGGACTGGTTTGGGTGGGAAGGGACCTTAAAGATCATCCAGTCTCACCCCCTGCCATGGGCAGGGACACCTTCCATAGCCCAGGTTGCTCCAAGCCTCATCCAGCCTGGCCTTGGACACTTCCCGCGATGGG
>NW_010234239.1:3446-8731 GCF_000690775.1 Eurypyga helias
CAATATCCTTCTGATGTTGAGGGCTCCACAGCTGGACGCAGCACTCCAGGTGGGGTCTCACCAGAGCAGAGTAGAGGGGCAGAATCCCCTCCCTCGCTCCCCTGGCCACACTTCTCCTGATCCAGCCCAGGATCTGGTTGGCTTTCTGGGCTGCCAGCGCACACGGCCGGCTCATGTTCAGCTTTTCATCCCCCAGTACCCCCAAAAAAGGGGTTTCGTAAAAGGCATTTACTTCAAGTCCCCAGATCACAAAGTCCCCATCGAGTTTGCTGGCATTCCCGTGGAGTTTGTGCATAGTTAGAAATCAAGGAGACTTCCTGCCCTCGAGTTTTGTCATGGAAGAGCAAGAGGACAGGCTCTAAGCATTTATCGCTCATTATCATTTATCACAGGCTCATCACTCGGTTATCCCGAGAACTTCAAGCTGAAGTTGTGGAACACGGAGTTACCTTTATGGGCGTGGACTCTCTGCACCCAGGAGAGCGGACAGGTTTTCATCACAGAATAGGGCACGCTGACAGTGTGCAGTTTGTTCATTACATTCTGAAAAACAGAAAAGACCTTTACAGAGGGGCCCAGAAACCCCGTTATCAAGCAGAAATAGGAGTCACCCTCATTCCTCACCGCGAACGCAGACACGTTTCCCGCGGATGCTTCCGCGCTTCCCCCGGAGAACTGCAGATCTAGCAGGGGCTGAAGCATGACGGCCCTCAACCTCAACCACCTCCTCAAGCTCCAGAAACGCCTCACCAAGCCCCTACAACTCCACTCACCGTCAGAATGCCGTGCCACAGCCCCGCATCCTTCTTAAAATCCAGAACATTCACTATCGTTTCACCTGGAAAAAAGAAAGCGGTGGGTTTCAGGTGAGCCGTGCCAGGCTGGCCGCGACCGGATTTATGCCGGAGTCCACACACGTCCGACTGTCAGATCTGCTCCGAGAGGCACACGGCGAACAGGTTCAGAGCCTCGCTTGTCTCATCACCCGTTTTACGAGTCAGAGCTCCTCGTTATGCAAAGTAACGTGACCGAGCGTCGGTTTCCGAGAAGGAACGTATCCAAAAATGTGCAGGAAGATCACACTCCAGCCGGTGCCAGACGGCGTGGAACAGGAAGGGTCTTAACCTCGCTGTGCACGAGCAGCAGCAGATTCAAGCACTGACTCCCAATGCCAATTAAAGTGATGGCTCCCAGGAGACAAACTCTGCATTTTAAAGCACATCCAGCTCTGAAAAGAAAGTTTCAGCCCCGGCTCTCCACACACCAGACTAAAACCATATCCTATGGCAGAACTCGCCCTACTCCCAGCAGCAACTTCCAACCCCGTTTCCAGGCGAGCCAAAACGTGACTGGTACAGACCCAGTTTACGCAAGAGACGCTCTGACGGGGAAGCCTGGGAAGATGTTTTAGTGGGTGATCAGTGGAGCAAGAGGGAGAGTCTCCACTTGGGAATTGCTCCCCTTCTGAGCCACCAGAACAGACCTGGCAACTCTCTAGGCGTGATGCGAAGCCCACCTTTTACTGCTCTTCGCTACGGCACTGAAATGATGCAGTTTGGGATGGTTGAGATTCCAGATGTTCTTCACTTCTGGGGGACAATTAACCTGCACTTTACCTTTTCTTCCTCCCCCCACCCCCCTCTTCTTTTTTTAAAGCACATGCTGTTGTGTGTGGGGTACTCAGAGACAGCTGTTAACAACACGAGAGGCAGCTGCTGACAACAGTGTCGCTGAATCCTCGTTCCCTACCTTCGGAGTAGTTGCAGGCCTGGGACAAGGCTTGACAGTGAGACAGCATGGCAATCCGCGACACCGTAACGCCCATCACGCTGCCCTCCTTGCTCGTCTTGTACTACGGAAGAGAAAAAGAAGTCGGGCTGTGACTCTGGATCCCACATACGGAGGATACTAAATCCCAGAATCCGTATTTAATAAGGTTTCGTTCCTCTACAGCTGCCCAGACCACTGCGCTTCCCAGAAGCTGCCTCACTGAGACGTACAAACAAAACCAAGCTCTGCTAGGAAGAAAATTCAAACCGCTGTTGGCTTAAGGAGCTTCAGAAATCTGCGTTATCTGCGCCACCCCAGAGCTCAGCGTCTCCACTGCTACCTTCCTGCAACAAGAACGGTGTTCTCCGCTCCGAGCAGCGCTCAAGGCCCCGGAGGTGTTCAAAACTAAGCAGCTCCGCAGCAGGTTGCACAGCGAAAGCCTGGAGCTGGGCAGTTTAAGGTTGCGGGGTGGAAGTATTCTCTCTCTCTGGTGATCGGGACACTCAGCTCACGGAAGCTGCTGTCTCTTCCCCACACACTACTCACCTCAATATATGCTGGCTCAGTTCCTGCAGCTGAGATGTTGGGCTGCCAGTCCTTAGGAGATTTGGAGAGATATTTTGAATCTGTCACAACCCATTTGAGTCTGGGCCAACCTAGAGCCAAATTTAAAATGGAATATTAATACCGGTTTATTTCTTGAGGGATTTATATGCTGCAAGAATACACTAAACCCCCATCGTTTGTCCAAGTTCAGTTACACAAGCAGAATACCAACGTAAGCCAAGCTACTAGCCAGAAGGTTCATCTCATTTCTCATCAGGGAGTTCAGTGGGCAACAAGACACCTCCTCTGCTCAGGAAAGCTCCCTGCAGTACTTCTAAATATAGCCCGTATCGCTAATGGATCCGCCAAATGCCACTGAGGGGATCTGAGGACAACCCTGCCTTGGAAGGTGCATTCACCATGACTTCCAGAAGAAGAAAGCAATTCTGTCAGGCCCATGGATCAACCTGCACCAGACGGGTCAGACCCACAGGAGTGCAGTCATGCTGCCCGGAAATTTGCTCGCTTCGCACCCCCCAAACACATTCCGACCTCCGACAACGCCTTTCAGACAGGTCAGCTGTAGCAGAAGTACAACCAAAAGCACGAACGCAACCAATCTAACCTTTAAACTGCACAATTTCTCCATTTTGGGTTTTTGGAAGCCCTTTCAGACAAACTTCAGTGGTGAGCGCCAAAGCAATGCCACAGCTTCCCAGCAGAAATCCGATCTGCTGACCACCAGCATCCTGAGGGCAGAGAGGGGAAAAGTCATTCCGGATTGAGCAGGACAAAGTCAACTCTCCCCTTACCAAAATCCGAGGTCTGGAAAGGAGCTGGTAACCGGACGGTCGCACTATGGGAGGGAAAAGAAGCAGCAAACCCCTGCCCACAACCACTCCTTCCTTTGGTTTGTCCTTCTCCGACATCTGTGTCTGGGAACGGTGTGAGGCTCGAGTGACAGCCAGCGCCTGGCGGGGACGAAGAACCGCGTCGACGCTTCCGTAACGACACCCTTTGGATGACGATACACACGCGGCACAAAGGCTCGCGGGGGAAAATGGAGAGGGGCCTCCAAGCCAACAGAAGGCCAGAGGAAAAGGAGAAGCCGTCACGGAAGTGCAGGAGGGCTACAGCACTCTGTGCTTTTCCATTTGTTCCGTTCAAAGCCGAAACGACTGCCGGAGCGGGGACAGACGGCGGAGAACCGCGGTGCTCCTCAAGGGAACCCCGTGCGTAGAGCAGGTATTGCGCTGGCAAGGCTAAACCGCGCCGGGAGCGCAGCGCCCAGCAACACGCCCAGCGTCGGGACGGCGCCGTTTGCTTTCGTTAACGGAAGCCCAGCGCTTCAGAGAGGATCATGGGGCAAAGACAGCAAAAGGGAGGATTACTCTCAAAGAAGCAGGGCTCTCTTTCCCCAGGAACCGATTTCCACTGCAGAGCGATAAAGCACGGAAACGAGGCAGCGCACTGCGAAGTCCGACTGGGCAAATACCAGAGTTGTTTTAATTCTGAGTGTGGTTGCTGCAGCAGCCGTCACGCTGCAGAGAAGTGACAGCAAAGCTCAGACTCCCACAGCGTTCCCAGACTAGCTTACCATCTCATCATAGAATCATAGAATGGTTTGGGTTGGAAGGGACCTTAAAGATCATCCAGTTCCAACCCCCTGCCATGGGCAGGGACACCTTCCACTAGACCAGGTTGCTCCAAGCCTCATCCAGCCTGGCCTTGGACACTCCCAGGGATGGGGCATCGACAACATCTCTGGGCAACCTGTTCCAGTGCCTCACCACCCTCTCTGGGAAGAATTTCTTCCTGATATCTAATCTAAACCTCCCTGATTTCAATTTATACCCGTTACCCCTTGTCCTATCACTACAGGCCCTTGTAAAAAGTCCTCTCCCAGCACCCTTGTAGCCCCTTCAGATACTGGAAAGCTGCAATGAGGTCTCCTCGGAGCCTCCTCTTCTCCAGGCTGAACAAGCCCAATTCTTGCAGCCTTTCGTCATAGGAGAGGTGCTCCAGCCCTCATCCCCACCTCTCTTGCCGTATGTTTGCCACTGTCCTGTTGCTTTCCATTCCTCTTACAAATCCTAAAGTTTTGGGCAGTTCTTGGCTCGGCAACAATATGGCAATATTGCAAAAATTCTGGCAAGGGTACAGAAAACACTTTGTGGAGCAAATCATGGACAAAAAGCGCCTTGAAGTCTTTGGAACACCTAACACCTTCAGCCTCCACAAAGCCCACAGCCAGGCCGATGCTACGCCTGGCCAAGAATGAGATGCCCTTCACGTCGATCCAAAGGCAGATTCACGGGATTATCTGCACCTTATAAAGGATTTGCAAGAACAGAATGAAGGCCACAGTGTTTAGGGGGTTCGACCGTTTCCAGCTACTCAGCACAGCCCTCTGCTCAATATGGTTTCCCATTTTTCAAGGTTCACAAAGGTCTGGCACATCGCATGGATGCGGAGCTGCTGAGGGAGCAGCTGGATGCTGTGCAACGCTTTCGGAGGGTGATGGTCTGACTTGGTTTTCCTCCCACATCAGCCCATCGCCCTCTTAAGTTCCATCAACGTTACCTTTCTGGTAAGAGGTACCTCTATAGGCACTGGTATGACTTCTGCCAGGAGACAGCCGTAAAACGCCACCATAAACATGACCGGGTCATTGTTGGGATAAACAAGGGCTACCTGCAATTCACAAAAAAGAACGTTTTGTTAGCTGAAATGCAAGGAAAAACTGCAAAGTTCAGATCTATAGCGACTAAAACTCAGAAAACTGTGTGTTATGTCCCATTCTATGGCAGCATTTTTCACTCGTTTCTCCCACGGAACATCTGCACGTGTTCCTGGCGCAGCGACATCAGCATCTCCCGTGTGCCCGTACACACGGAGGCGCACGCGGCCCAAACAGAGATCTAAACCTCTGCATTTCTCTCGGAGGTGCAACGCTCTTCCTTCGACGT
>NW_010234239.1:8762-27717 GCF_000690775.1 Eurypyga helias
ATCTGTCACAGTCCAGAGCCAAGAAGCTGCTTACCGAGCAGCCAGCAGGACCGAGCAGTCACAGGAGTTTCTCTCCCACACAGCCCGTCCCTGGGAGAAGAGCCTTGCTATTACAAGGAGGAGGTTACGGTGCCTGCGGTAAGTTACAGCCCCCCAGGCCCCTCTTATTTCGGAGGGAGAACCAGACAGTCCCAAACTCATTACCCTATCTCCAGGTTTTAACACGGGTTCATTTTTGGTCCCCAGTTTATTAAGCAGCGTGTAGGCCAGCTTGAGACTTCTGCTCCACAATTTGCCTAGAACACAAAGAAGAGAGACTTGCACAACTCCGAATCACCCCGGCACATGCGAGACTTTTTCAATTCTTGACTGTTTTTACTGCCTGCATCCCGTTTCAGTTACGCTGCTCCGACCACAAAGCTCTCCAAGCCCAGGCAGGTAGCTGCAACCACACGAAGACTGGCACCTCCGTGTTCTTTACCGCTCTTTTGGAGCAGCCCAGCCACGGGAGCCAGGGCTCAACTCACCGTACGTGAGGGTATAAACCGGTTTGCCAGTAACATCCAGTGCTGTCAGACAGGGGCATTTGGCTTGTGTGGTTCCCCAGCGCTGCAGAGCTGCTTCTAAGGCAGGAGGCCAGTTACAAACCACTCCCAGGGGCTCTCCCTTCACAGGCGTCATCTGCCGTCCCTCGGGCTTGGGCTGATTCGGGTCAGGCTGTGGAACTGAAAAGACTCAATAATGCTTCCAGTTCGTCTTCGCCCGCCGGCCGCCAGACAGCTCAGCTGGAGAGACGCGCTAAAAACAAACGCTGTCCCCCCCGCCTCCAGGTTTGGCAAGTCCTGTCCCCGTTCATTTCCTAGGAAGCCCCTCACAAAACATCGTCGTGAACAGAGCCTTCTCCCGGGGCGCTACTGGAAGGTTTTCCTTCCGCGGCAAGGAAAGTCCTGAACAGACAGATAATCTCTCAAACTCGGGCTGTCAGGAAACTACCGGTAAAGAGAATCCCCTTTGGGTCATTAACTAAAGTGGCCTGAGCGAATGAAGTGGTTTTAAACAAATATTTTGTGAGTTGTCATGCCGGGGAGGCCGCGCCAGGCTCAGCCGGATGGCGAGTTACGTCAAACCCCGGCGTCGGGTCAGGCTCTTTGCGAAGGTTTCCGCTACCTGCGAGGAGCGTGTCAGAGCACCCTCCAAACCCAACGGTGCAAATAAATCCAGCGTGCGCGCGCCCAGACAAGTGACTAATGAACCACGTTATTCGCTGCTGTTACCTTCCACGATTTCTTCAAAATCGTCCACGAAAAATTCTTTCAGGGGCGGCCTTTTGGGTCTTTTCAAGGTGTTGAGCAACTGCTGGATTTTTGTGGAGACTCTACTACTCACAGGGACACCTGGAGGGGAAGATTTTTGCCTGGTAAAAGCATTCATCCCCTTGATTAACATTTCCATCTTACCTCCTTCCACCCCAGGACAGCCCTTGCGGCGTGCCCACCCCCCCGACTCCCGCGTTCCGTCATCACAGGCCGTGCCAGGGCAGGATGACACCGGCAAGCGCTGTACCCGTGGTCAGAAAAGGGTAGTGACAGAAATCCATTTGTAAAGCCTACGCTCCCCGCCACAGGCCGATTTCCACGTCCGACACAGGGCGCATGCCGTACCCCGCAGCCTACGGGTCTGCGCCTGCTCTATCGACCCCGTGCCGTGCGGGAGCGCCGGCAGAGCCTAATGATGGTGAAGAATTACACCGTTTCGCTCATCTTACGCCTTTCCTTTCCGGGACTCTAGGACAAAAGCTTTTACAATTAGCCCACCTATGCACCTGGAATTTTCTTCTCTTCTAGAGAAGAGAAAAGCCAATGATCTCCCCTCGGTTTTCTCCGGTTTGGGGCACCGTAGGCAACTGCTGCAGCCCGGGACTGCGTTAATGCCAACGTCCTGACTACGGCACAGGACTGTGTTAACGCTGATGCCACAACCAATTCCCCTGTGTGAAGTGCTTCAGTGGGACAGACTTGAGCTGGGAGAATAAATCCTGTGACTTCAGCCCTTCCTGATTCCAAGTACTCTGAAAGGTTCCGTACCATCCGCAGTATCCATGAGACTAGAGCGATTGGATCCCTTGTGCATGCCTTTCACGATTCCCGAAGGAGGGAGGTCAACGGCTGCTGGGCGTGCTGAGGAAGGGCAGGTGGTGGCTGTGACATCTGGGGGAACGGAGAAGTTCTCTAAGGAAGGGGAGAAATGAGAGGGCAATTAACATGTACCTTTTATTGTCAGATGGAACACGCAAAGCGCTAGTTACCCGTCACCAACAGTCTAACGAATTTAACTGGGGGAGCTCTTACTAATGCTAAACGCGCCGCTCCCTAAACACTGAGTAGCTCTAGGAGGTGCCCATTATCTGCTCTGGAAAACAGAAAAAGGCACAAGGTGAGTGGCTGTCTCCCCAGGTGGTTCACCGAACCCGAATTTCTAGTCTCGGTCTCTGACCTTCAAATCAAGCTAAACCTCTTGACCCTCAGCACTACAGAAAATAACAGGTTTGAGGTCGACCCGAGCCCTGCGGTACTCCACGCCCCGGAGCAAACCCCACACCACCGACGCAGTAACCTCTCCTGCACGAAGCGCACTGTGGGGCCTTGGTTAGCAAGGGCTGTCTACACCAACGCGAGCGGCGGGCAGCGACTAAAGCACATCGGCAAGGAGGGCACGCTGGGTTTCGATCTCCAGCTGGGTGACGAGACAGCGACAGCCTGTTCCATGGCAAACAACGTCTGATGGACGGAGCGAGCCGGGCCCTACTTGTGCTTTATGTCGCGAGATGCTGTTCCCTCGCAAGTGAGCTGAAGCTTCAAAACAGCAAGTAACTCGGCACACTTCACCCCCTCCCCCTCGGCGGCCTTTTAAACAGGGGACTTTTGCTTACATGGGACTCCTTTACCCAACACAGAAGGTTCAGTCATCTCACCGGGCAAGAATTTTCTGGTCTAGCTTAACAGAACCGGCGACTGTCGCTTGCGAAGGAAGAAGCCCCACGCTCGGGAAGCTGCCTGCTGGCTCGCAGGGTCTGAGGGAAGCCGGGCACCCAGTAATTCCCACAGAAAGGTTTCTGCGGCTCATCCTCTGCGCTCCTCTTTGTAAGGAGGAATCCCCCCCATCTCTGCATACCTCTGGAGATATGGTGGCAAGGGATATTTGCCATTTACGGGGCTTGTGAGATCACTTGTGAGGACCTAGACCTGGTGTAACCCCAAACACCTGCCGGGCTCCCCACTGCTCTCCGCGAAGCGATGTACAAATCCGCCTGTGTGAGAGTTCCTCCTCGTTTACGTAAGGTGTTAACACGGGATGAGTCTGGCATCTACAATCCCAGCACAGATCTAGAGCTTCTATTCTGCATAAAGCACCAATTTTATCAGTAGGTACTCTGGAGATAAAGAGCTGGATTACCTGATTCATCACAGAGGTAACGTGGCTTTCTGCAGGCTGCAATTAAACCCAGCCTCTCTGCTTCAAAGACAGGTTAATTAGAGGGACTACTTTTTAAGGGCAGTTTCCCCAGTTTTCCATTTCAGAAAACAACTTCATCCCAGAAAATAAACAACAAAAAAAGCAGCCATAAAAAGAAAATACAACTAAGCGAAACCGTTAAAACGGCCAGCGCTTCCAGGCAGTGCCTGCCCCAGACCAGGCGAGCGAGAGCAGAGCACACACAATGCAGACACCTCCTGGGATGCAGTAACGTCCCGAACAGCAGATAAACGAGACAGACAGACACAGACCAAACGTTGCCATTTCCAACAGAAGCATCAGCAGCGAGGAGCACCTCAGAGCCTCAAAAAACTGAGCCCGGGGTATCCAGATCTGCAGGTTGCGCTCCGTCTTCTCAACCCCCGGGTGCTCTGGTTATTCCTCAGACTAGTGATGGAAGATCTGCGCTGAGTCTTTGCCCTCACCCTCTTCCCTCAGCGACACGCGTTCACACGCGTGGCTGGGTGCGGGGGGTTCTGCAGACAATAAACCACTGGGGCGGACAGCACGGCGAGAACGTTCAGACACAGCGCTTCCCCGCTCGGAGGCACAGGCACCCCGGCGGCGTTCCTCGGGACACCGACAGCTTTGCACGCGCAGCAGCGTCGGACAGAAGCAACACAGAATGGAAGCTGTGCCTAGTGACACCCTCAGTGCTGCCATCACACCCCGGGGCCTTTTCTGCTTCAACAAGCTCCTGCCCCCCCACGTCTCCTTTTTCAACCAACTCAGTATTTTGAAGTTCCTAAGGGAAAACCAACCCAACCCAACAAATCCTTGCACGGTCCATCAGAACCAACCGAACTCCTGATCCGAATTCCCCTCGCGCAACGGACAGCTCCAGCTTTATTAACACAGTCTGAACCTGAGGCAGCGTTTCTGTTCACACCCATCTCCTACCTATTCGAGTATTGGCAAACACATCAGCTAGTGACCCACTGGTCCCTTTGCCTTCTCCATGGGAAAGTGTAGAGGATGCTGATGAGGATGTGGATGACCCCTGAATAGATCGGTTGATCCAAGACTCAGCATTCTGTAAGCTCTGATGCAATGCAGCAGAAAGAGCAGCTTGGCGCCTTAGCGACCCCTCATCCTCGGACGCGGAAGACGTGTCTGTGTGGAAGCAGAAAAGAAAATCCAGCTGCTTCGGGAGAAGCACATCGCACCGAACATGCTCCGTGTTCACACACCAACGGCACAGGCTTGTAACACGAAGGGGTTTTCCCCACAGGCTGCATCAAACAAGGTTACATTGGCCAAAACACAAGTTAAAGCCGCAACGTCTCCAACGTGACCACGTTTACCCCTGGTTTTGCCCCGTTTGAAGCACACATGGGATTCACCCCCTCAGACAAGTATCCTTCCCCTGGCCTCTCCAGGTTTAACAATTTATCTCTCGTGACTTTTCCACTCGTATCCTAGAATATCAGCAGCTGTATTGCCTAACCTGGGGAATTCTGAAAGGGGAAGAAACGAGGGGTCAGTATCGTGGTCACCACTGAAAATTCCCAGGAACAAAGCAGAACGCAGGCCCTGGGAGACAACCCTGCCGAGGCCACATGCAGAAAGTGCTTTCGTCTGGGACTCTGAATGGGTCCCTGTTGACTGCGGAAAGCAAACCAGAACACCCTCCCCAAAACAAGAGAGAAAACTCCAACGAGGAGCCGCAGCCTGCGTTTCCAAGAGGGCAGGTTCCTCGTGTGCCCTGAGGCTGTGACTTGTGTGTCTGCCAGGAAGAAAGCACTGGCTGCTCGGCGCTTTAAGCTGCGCAGGGTCGCCTGTCAACATCCAGACTTTGCCCTAGAACCGGAGCGTCCTTCAGAGCGATCGCCTGCCTATGCTCTAGTCGTTAACCCAGCAATCGAATCATGTTCTTCCTGTCTGCCAGAGCAGCACGCAGGCCGGAGGTGAAGAAAAAGACTGATCCCAGACACAGGGTAAGTGCAAAGCTGTGACCCACGCAGAGAGCAGGAACATGCACTAGGCCCCAGCAGAAAGGAAAAGAAAGACCAGGAAGCACGAAGGAAAAAGGAGGTAGGAGGGGTATGAGAGCAGCGGTCTGGCAGAGCAGCGATCTGGCAGAGCAGTTTCAGAGTGAGATGAATTCACAACGAGATGAATTCATCGTGCTCAGATGACTCTGTCAGTCCAAACGACTGCGATGCTTCTGCACAATGACAGACAACAGGAAAGTCACCGCCAAAAATTACACATACTCATTTTTAAGCCAGTGCTGCTTGAAAACAGAGAGCTTTATGGGTCTCTGATGCACAGGCACCGTAACAGACACGCCGTTATCCGAGGCGCTCTGCCGCAGCCACTACACGGGAAGAGTGAGGAAGGAAAAGCCCTGCAGGTCATGGAATCCCCCAGGAACCCCCCCCCCCAACACGTCCTTGCCCAGAAATGTACATCTCTGCACATCACAGAGTCATGGAACAGTTTGGGCGGGACCCTCGAGCCCCCCCAACCCCCCCGCCATGGGCAGGGGCCCCCTCCACTAGACCAGGTTGCTCCAAGGCCCACCCAGCCTGGCCTTTATGCTGAGTATTAAACCTTAACAAAACCAAAACCTGATTTAAGCAACTGAAACAGGAAGCAAAAGAAGAAGCCTCAGCAAAAAAAGCCTGTCCAGCTCTTGGCAACTGATTCTGTAAAAGCTCTGGGAAGGAGTCGTTTTCACGGCCCCAGCAGCAGCTCCAGGAACAGCAGCAGCTCCCAGAGGTGGCGCGAGAGCTCCAGGACTAACACGCTACCCGCAAACGGGCTGGAGACCCTGAATACTTTGAGAACTGCAGCCTCCTGCCTAACGCACCCCTAACGCACCCGGGCAGGCACGCTGTGAGAACCTAACCTGGGGGAGTGCAGGCGTCGGCCGGAGACTGAACGAAGGTTGACCGTCTCTTCGTTGGCATGGGCAGGGCCATCTTCTGTTCTTTGTGCTTGGCCAGGGCTGCCTGAACGGCTTCGGTGTGGATATCTGCAAAAGGCAGGTTCGATACCAGGTTTGGCAACAGCAGAGGAGGAAGGAGACACAAAGCTTACACTCATGCAACTGCTGCTACCTGGCTTGGTATGCAACGCCCAGCTCAGGGCCCCTTCCCAAACAACCACGTTCGCCGTCCCGGGAGGAACGTGTCACGCAGGGAAGCTAGCTGAGGTTCCTAAAGCACGCAAGCCAGTGGCAGCGCCAGGCTTTTCAGTCAGGAACCTTCCGGTTTATCATCATCTTCTTGTGTCTTTAGCTCAAACTCCGAGCCTGCTGTCCGGATTAGGAAAAACCTTGCGTTCCAAAACCCAAATGGATGCAGATTTCATGCAAATCGTGACAATTACTAACTGTGGCTGTAAATACGTGCTGATTAGTAACCGAAACGGGCGGAGGCGAGGCCCTCGTCCCTCTGCCAACATCCACAACTCTTCGAAGGAAGACACAGCACGGATGATGAGCAACCTACTATGACAACGGAGAGCTCATCCGCATTCACTTATTGGATTAAAGTATTTTAATTATGCTTTTCCAAACAAAAAAAATCCCTAAGCTCTTACGAAATGGTGGAATATGGTATCGATGTTACTGGAGAAGGTGTATTTGATACTTTATTTGCCCCTGCTGAGAAGAAAACTTACAGCTTGTTAACACAAAGTGAAAAGCAGAACCAGGTGGAAACAAAAACCCCAGGTGCCATCCCTTTCCACACAGGGAGCAGGAAGTCAGCAGGCTGCTCGCTCTCGGAGCGGAGGTAACGCCGGCTCTCGTCCTCCGAGCTCCCGCAGCGGACGCGCACAGCCATCACCAACGCCGGCAACGAGTGGCTACCCGTCACGTCGCTGAGACTGCTCACCTGCCGACACGCTCACGATAAGCTTTCCAACCCGTGAACAGCTTGCACTCAACAGCTGCGTTCAAGCCAGAAAACCAAGGTGGAAAAAGGTTATTTGCTTCTCCTACTGAGCGTTCTTTCTGGTCACAGAGCTGCAGTCCTGCACGCCTGACGTTCCTCTACACGGAACCACCACGACGGGACCCGCCGTCAGCGGACAAATAAGGAGCTTGATTCCTGGAGAGGACACTGTCCGTTCCTCCTCGTTAACAGGAACCCCGAGGGAACTCTTGCCCCTGTCCTTACCAGATCGATAGCGTTCATCTCTGGCGCCCCCTGAGCGAGCTCGGTGAAATTTGGACGACGAGGAGGAGGAGGACGATGCTGAGGCTGGAGTTGCAGATGGAGCCGGCATCTGAGTTCTGGAGTCCTTCTGTAACGCTGGATCAGTCCCTGGAAAACAGGATTCTCTGAGAGCAGGAAGGAGAAGTAGCCGTTTTGACCACACGGTTTACCATGTAATTATAGGATTGTCCCCTCTTTTGTTCTGTAGTGAATTTGCTATAACTAGTGTATTAACAGAGATAATTGTAAACCCCTGATCACTTCAGATGTACTTGTCCCTCCTTCTCCCTTACTCCTGGAAGCTCTTCCCAGCTGTTTTAAGGGCTTGGCAGGCACTTGAAGCAAGAGGCCATCTCCAGCAAATCCAAAGCAGGTGACACAACACACCATTTCCCGTCACGCCACCAACCCACCAGCAAAAATGGGGACGAAGTCGCCTCTGAAGGATTCATTACAGAACACAAAAGCAACGGTGATAAGAGTCAGCCAGATCTCGATAAGAGAAGGGGTAGATAAGGCAGGTAAGTCCTACACTCCCCCACGCGCCGTTCGGGACAGCGCTCATTTTCCTCGCAGTAGCTGCTGCGAGGCTGTCCCGGATTTGTGCTGAGGAGAATCCTGCCAACACTGGTGGTTTCACTTGTTGCTAAGCAATGTTTACAGCAAGTCAAGGACTTGTTCGGTTTCTGGTACTGCACCTGCGTTCCCGGCTTCTTCTCTACAAGGAGCTGGGAGGGGACGCGGCCCGGACAGCTGACCCCAACTGACATGTCACACCATCAAACGTGCTCGCCACGTAAGCTGGGGGTTAGCCGGCAGGGGAAACCACTGCTTGGGAGCTGGTTGAGCTGGCTGGTGAGCATCATTTTGCTTTCCTTCCTTTTTTGTTTTACTACAGATTATCATCACCATTACTAGTAGTATTTTAATTACATATTAATATTACTATTATTAGCATAATTATTTTATTTCACTTACTTTCAATTACTAAACTGATCTTATCTCAACCCACAAGTTCTCTATCTTCTTCCTCCAGCTCTCTCCCCCATCCTGCGGTGGGGGCTGTGGGGTACCTGGTTGCCTGCTGGGGCTAAACCACAACAGCAACGAACTTTGGTGTTTTGTGATGCAGTATCTCTGTGGTTTGCTCCCTGTTTCACCACGTCTCCAGTGGGAGCAGGACTGCGCCGCACTCTCATTACTGCACTAAGAGGGAGGAGAATTAACTAGCGGAAAACTACTACGTGTAAACCGTTTTCAGGGTTCAGAGCCACGTAGAGCGCCTCCCGCCCCCCTGTAGGCATCGCTGCCGTGGGCACAAGGAGTAGAGGGGTTTGGCCGATGCAGTAAGTCATTATCCCAAATTAAGGCGGAGCTGTGAAGAAAAGGAAAACCCTAACGAAACACGTTGAGAGGCTGGGTTCGTTATTCGGCGTTCCGCTGACGTGCGCATTATTGACAGGAAAACCAATAATCCACCAGCGGCCAGAGCCTTTGCTCTTCACATTAATTAAAGACCAACCAGACCTCTAGTCGTCCAGGTCCTTTCAGCATGTCAAGGAGCGAGTGGCTTTATCATCCTGGAAAAGTCTGGTTTTCCCATGAATACCGGGAGCTAAATAGATAATTCAGCAAGGGACACTAGGAATGGTTGCTACAGGAGTTGTAAAAGGAACTGTGCATCAGCGGGAACTTTCGGAGCACTAAAGGTCATAGGGCTGGAATTCCCTTCAGGTTGTCACCCCAAGTCATGCAAGAGAAGAGCAACTGTGTCACCTAAACATGCGCCGCTCACGAGTTCTCACAAACTACCAAGGGAGTAGAGAAACAAAGAGGAAGCCGCAAATCCTGGTGCCCAGTTCCAGTTATACCACCTCCTCAGTGTGTGGTTTTAGGTAAACAACTTAAGGCAAACACTCCAAGGGCCGGGAACCCACAGTACCAGCAAGTCACACCTACCTAGTTGCCGAGACTAACCATCTCCCGTACCTGCCAACGTCCTGAAGAGCAGAGCAGCAGTTGCACGGTACAGCACACCAACTATCCACTTCGCGCGGCGTTACAGGCTTTGGAAAAACACCGTGAACATGGGAAGATGCCCTCCTGGAAGTTCTCAACCCCTGGCACCGCTATCTGGCCTGGGAACCTTTGCATAAGTTTTCACCCCTTACTCCAGTTTTCAGCAGTTCCATCTGCAGTACCAGCGTTCAGTGGAGGTTTATTACTAACGAGTCACAGAATCGCGGAATGGTTTGGGTGGGAAGGGACCTTAAAGATCATCCAGTTCCAACCCTCCTGCCACGGGCAGGGACACCTTCCATAGCCCAGGTTGCTCCAAGCCTCATCCAGCCTGGCCTTGGACACTCCCAGGGATGGGGCATCCACAGCTTCTCTGGGAACCTGTCCCAGCACCTCCCCAAGTCTTTAAACCATCCTCATCAAAGTAGAGCCTTTATTCCCCGTTCAAAGCAGATTTCCTGCTAGGCAGAAATTCTCAGAGTGTTTTAGGGGGACAAACAACTGTTCCCTGTTTTCATATTCTGGATACCGTAACGTGTCAGTCCTGTATTCACTTCTCAAAATGTAGGCATCACCTGGGCCGAGGCGCCAGCAGCACAGAAAGTGGAACGGAAAAGGAAGGGAGATTTCTGTGGTTTAGGTGCAGGATCTGGTCATGGAAGACCTGGACTTCAGAGCAAGATTTTCCATTCCAAAATCTCAGTTTACCCACATCCAAAAGCATCAGTGTTCGTGCCCCCTTCCCACGATCCTGGAAGACACCGAGGCCTGGTTTAACATACCTGTAGCCTATATTGACCTTCATCAAAACCAAGGGGTTTATTTCCATCCAAAGACAAGACAGCTTCACAGGCCGAGAAGAAAAGCTTCTGATCGTTTGGGTATTTGGGAGTTCCAGCACCCACTAGATGTCAGCAGCAGATTTAACACTATTTTAAATGAATTATTAAATTCGTGCTCAGCTCTCTCTCAGAAGTCTCGCAAGAGCATCTCATCTGCTCTGCGGGGCATCGCAAGGCACACATGGCATTCCATTTACAGAGGGACCAAATGTGTCCCTGAGTGACGTGATGTTCCACGGGCAACTCTTTGTTTGAATACCGGGCTATGACATAACAGCACGTTACCGCAGCCCAGCGAAGCAGTCCAGCACAGCGGGGGGACGCCGCAGTGAGCCACACACCGGCACCCGACAAGCAACGCAAGCGAGCTCAGCCTGCCAGGTGACCGCAGCAGCATTCCCTTTAAACAATGCTGCTCCAGCTGCAGTTTCTGCTCCAGGAGCTGAATCCACGGGGATGGGAAAAATAAGTTATTTTAGATTCGCTTCAGTGGGATGCGATGGGTTTTTTGACTGTCACTAGTTTTTAAGCAGAACTGGCTGCTTTGTGATCCCTGCAGTTTGTCGAAGGAAGGTTCAACGATTTGGAGATCTTTTTTCATGAGAAGAGTTTCGGATCAGAAGCATCCCCTGTGAGCCAAGAAGGGTAACGTGAGTGCCAGATTCATCTGACAGAAGACAAGCAGCAGGCAAACCTGTTATTCTGCTGGTTTGCATACGGAATTGAGCAGAAGTGCTAGTGTTAGACTGGCTTTTCCTTCTAACAAGGTGATTTTTTTCAAGCTGCAGGCCCATACGAGTCATGTAAATAACAAACTCAAGTTTCCAGGGTTTACAGGTCGGGCTGAAGAGCCCTTCCAAGCGAGGGGACAGCCTCACGCCGCAGCAGGCAGGGCTGCGTGAGCTCAGCGTGATGGCGACTGCCTTCAGCGCCGAGCGGCAAAGAACTCTCCAGGTTTCGGAGACTCCTGCAGGAGTTACTGGTTAGATGGTGCTTAATTCTGCCCTGTGCAGGACGTGAAGGAAGAATTCAGGTGTTGCACTGACTCAGTCCTGGCTATTATTTCAGATGTGGAGGAATTTATTTCCTGGAGCAAGCGATAAGCTTTACGTGCAGTCGCCATACCCCTCGGAGGGAGCAAGGAAGAAAATCATTCCCCGTCTGCGGCAGCTGCAAGTTGGATCTTGCGAGTGGGTGAAACTCTCCAAACACCACTAAGCTGGAGCGCGTGTGCGTGATTTACAGGGCTAGACAAAGCTGGTTTGTCACTGGTCACGAGCACACATTTGAAATAACGTGATGCTGAGAGAGGACAGAACACCCAAACCCCTTGCAGAACTCCACTGCTGGTCTGCGGGCCTCCCACAGCACACGGGGGGGCAGGAAGGACTTCACCGAGACAGGAAATATGTGACTTGGGAGACAAAGAAAAGCTTCGTGTCCAAAGCGCCACGATTTCAAGGAAATGAAACACTGAAGGAGCAGAGCCTGTGACGTACAGGCCGGGGGTGACCTGCCGGGGAGCAGCTCTGCAGAGAAGGAGCTGGGGGTGCTGGTGGGCAGCGAGTTGACCATGAGCCAGCCACATGCCCAGGAAGGCCGGTGGTGTCCGGGGGTGCGTGAAGGAGAGCGTGGCCAGCAGGTCGAGGGAGGTCATCCTGCCTCTCTGCTGTGCCCTGCTGAGGCCGCGTCGGGAGTGCTACATCCAGTTCTGGGCTCCCCAGTCCAAAAAAGACAGGGAACTGCTGGAGCGAGTCCAGAGGAGGGTACAAAGATGATGAGAGGACTGGAACATCTCCCTTGTGAGGAAACGGAGCGAGCTGGGTCTGTTTAACCTGGGGAGGAGAAGCCTGAGAGGGGATCTCGTCAGTGCTTGTCAGTGTCTAAACGGTGGGTGTCCAGAGGATGTGGCCAGACTCTTTCCAGTGGTGCCCAGCGACAGGACCATGAGCACAAACTGGAGCACAGGGAGTTTCACCTGAACTTGAGGAAAAACGTCTTTACGCTGAGGGTGCCAGAGCGCTGGAACAGGCTGCCCAGAGGGTGTGGAGTCGCCTGCTCTGGAGATACTCCAAACCCGCCTGGACACGTTCCTGTGCCATTGGCGCCAGATGAACCTGCCTTGGCGGGGGGTTGGACTAGATGATCTCGGAGGTCCCTGCCAACCCCCAGCGTGTGACTCTGATTCCGTACAGCACAGGGTGAGAACGTGAGCAACGTGAAGCAGAAACAACACCACAGACGTTAACAGCTAAAATTCACACGAGCTTTCAATGTTGTGCTTGTAAACCTGCTGAGATCCATATTGCTCCTGTCTTCCAACACCTTTCTCCGGGTTTTGGGACACAAAAGCCACCGGATCACCTTTCCAATAACACACATGAAGCGCGCACTCCAACGTTCTCTTTGCTTGTTTAAAGTCTTGATTGTTTTAAAGCATCAGGAGAATAGGGAACAGGAGCTAGAGCACTCCAGCAGGTACAGAAAGTGGTTCTGACAGCAGATGGGTGCTTAACGAACACCACTTCCTGTACACACCGGCAGAGGAACCGAACGCGGTCTCTTAAAGAGCAAGAAAACGCGCTCTGCCAACAGCCCATGTGCCAGGGCTGGGAACGGGGGCAGGAGCATTCCCGCGCCTGCACTCTTGGAGCTCCAACACTGTAACGGCTCTCCCAGATCTGCAGCGACTAACACGGACAGGAGCTCGCTCTCCAGGCAGGAGTTTGCCTGTAGTTGGAGCAAAACCTAGTTCCGAGAGGTGGTGAGCTACTATACCCTCTCCTAGTAGCAGAGCGGTAAAAAACCCCCCAAAAACGGCGGCGCGAACCAGCAAGAACCAAGCGTGAACCCATGTGAACCAGCGCAGCATCTTTTAAGATGGGCATAAAAATGTCAGGTCCTCACAAACGACCCCGAGGGTGACCTGAAACGGCCAGTGTCGCCCCAATAAGCGCAGCATCTCGAAGCACCGAGCCCCTGCCTCTGCTTCAAGAGGGCAGCAGGGGTTCAGCTACAGCTACGCACTCCCAGGGAGAGACGAGGGGCGAGACGGGGGGCGGGCAGACGCCCTGACGTGGAAGGGGAATGCCCGTCCTCCGTTTCAGGTCGAGCAACAGGGAGATCAGCAGCATTACGGAACACGGACAGCCTGGGAAGCTGCTCAAAATACCTTCTCCAAAGCCTTTTTGGGCAGCAGCCCTGGAATCACGGCTCCATCGCCCCAGTAGGTTCCATTTACCAAAATGGATGTTGCACCAGGAAAACGTGTTTCTGTAGGTAATTAACACGGCGGCCTTCACTTGGAAATAATGAGGCAAGCTCCCAGAGGCAATGCGAATGGAGCACGGATTTAGCAATCAGAATCTCCCAAACTCTAATGCTGACGTGCCCCGACGTGTCGTCCAACCCACCTCCATCCCATCCCACATCTCCGAAACAGCCAACACTGAGAAGGTGCGTTGAGAGCTGCAACGCACAAACTGCCCCAAGTAAATACCCTTCTCTTTCTGTTGTGGACTACGTTCATTTTCTGTTCATTAACAAGGTGACCCGATTCCCAATCCCTCCGGCAGGACTTCAACAGGCTTTCTGAAGCGGGAGATTCCCAGATACAGGGGCAGCTGGATACAAAAGGCTGGAGGGCTGAGCCAGAGGAGCAGCCAAAATGCTGTTTTAATCGGTGACCTCCTATCAGTCCGTCTCTCCCTGAACGTCGGCTCGTTCAGCCGCCTCCAAAAGCGTGACAACTAAAACAGGGCCACAGACAGGCTGGCCAAATGCTTTTCCCTCCTAATTAAACAACGCTTCCTGAAGCAAACCAAGCATGCGTGCATGAGGGGCATGAGATCGATGGGTCAGATGAAGAGCAGCTTGTAGAGCTTCAGCCTTCAGTGGAGCGTGGCAGAAAAACAAAGCTGGGCAACAAGCGGGATGGAGCAGACCAGGAATCCACCATAAAGTGTCCTGGAGTGGCAGCCTCAGCTACCACAGGACAGCAGCAGAGTCCTTTTATGTTCCTCAGGCAATTTCCTGAGCAGCTCAGCAGAAAAAGCCTACACCATTCCCCACACGGATACTGATGGTCAACAAACGCACTTTTAGCCTTCACTCTTATTTTTTTGGCAGTAGTTCAGCCTCGGTAGGTTACAGAAAGCCCAGTCACGACTGCCGGACATAGCCCAAACTGCTGAGAGCCAGACACATTCATTTTTAATGGTTAAGCAGCTCAGCATATCGGCAGTGCAATTCTTTTGGGTAAGCATCCCCATAATGATTATCGGGTTCGCTTTCAGCCACGGCCTTCAGTTTGCACTAATTATCCTCCATACAATCAGCTCTACAGCTAAGGATCTCTGAAACAGACATAAACAGAGTGCGCGAATTCAGCTATTCCAGTAAAATAAACCAAGGGATTACGAAAACCCTGATGTTTCTCCAACAAGGAGTTCAGGTGGCTGAAAGAAGGACACGGTACAGACCGACTCCGCAGCTAAGCCGTTTTTCAGAAGGTTCCAGGAATGACTCTTGAGAGCCTCCCACTTCACCTCTGGCTGGAAGCCCTCAGCTGGCAAGGGAGCAGGACACGAGTGGGAGATGAAGAGAGGGGACAGAGAGTGCTGAGATGAGACCCACCGAACTGCTCTGTGCTCCGAAATCTCGGTGCTCCACTCCCAGATCCCTGTAACGTCAAGGCCACGCAAAGTACTTACCCTGGGTCTGCGGAACGTACGGAGCCAAAAGCTTTGCCCTCTTCTTCTCATACCCCTTTTGCGTGATGTCCCCTAGAATCAAGGAAAGAAAACTCATTTAACCATGTCCACGTTTTTCAGCTTGAGGTCCGTTTGCTTTGCTTTTCAGCGACACGAAGGCGTCGCTTCACGCGAACAGCGACGCACGCGCTGAAAAAATCCTGAACCCAAATATATGCGAGTACATCACGATTTCAAAGCCTCCAGCTCCTGCAGTTTCCCTTGGGATCAGAGCTGTACACTACACATCATTTAAATGCAGTGATTTGAATGAGAACGGCTATCTAAATGGAATATCAAAGCAATGAAAACCCAAAAAGGGAAACTCTGAGTGCATGAAAATGTTCTGAAACCACGAAGCCAACTTGGGCTGGCAAAACGGACTCATTCCCAAACAACAGGGCAAAGGGAGGGTGCAAATTCAGAGCCTCCTCTTAAACTAGTCAAGTCGAGAAGAGCTTTTAGCGAAGAAAGCGCTGAGGGCACCTCTGAAAGGAGGAACCGAGCCAACCTGCAGGCCCTGCGCCGCAGCAGCGCCCGGGAAGTGGGATGCTCAGGCCTGTCTGTCCGCGCGTCGGTGGAAGCCAGCGAGGGGGCCGTGGGGTTTGTAACCCGGCAGCAGCTGCCATCCCACCGTCCGCCCACCAGCAGAATCACGCAGAAGGTAGACGCTGGAGCTCCACAGGAGCAAAAACTCCGGAAGAGGATAAGTATCCGTCAACTTTTCCCATTTTTAAACAACTGATCTGTCTGATCCTGGAGACGGACCATCTGGCTGCTGTCCTTTGCTTTAATTTCTCACGTCACATCAGAACCATGAGAAAGACTTGAAACCTCGAAGGGATTAAAAAAAAAAAAGCAGCCCTGCAGCATTTCAGGCCTTTTTGTAGCCTGACCTGCACTCGTAACCTCCTATCTCTTGGGGCCGAAAGACGGGAAGCGATGAGACACACGGCAGTAAGGGAACAGAATTATTTGGGATTACGTCTCGAGCTCAAAGTAAGCCCGCGTTTGTGTTACAAGAAGAAACCAGTGATTGCAAGCGGCACGCTTCCCTCGCCGCGAGCCCCATTATCGCAGGGCAACACAGCATTAGCCGCTGTATTTACTGCCTTGCAGCATCCTTCTGCCAGACACTTCAGCCTGATCTGGGGGGTCACACCAGGAAAGGTGATTAAGGGGTTTAGGCTCGAAGCCTCCCAACACAACCAGCGTCTCCGCTCAACCACTCCAGCTAAGCGAGCGTTTGGGTTATAAAGGTGATTTTGCGGTGCTGAAACGCCTGGAAAAGGGAAGGGACTTCACTCCCTCGTGCTGGGTAGTCAAACGTCGGCGTCATCTAACCGCCCAGACGAAGTCTGGAAGCCGGAATGGGCACTTACACTGCTCAGGGGAGGCTCCGCATTTGCACACCAAATTTTATCTCACTCCTCTGACACTGCGTTTGAGTCAGGCCCCAACAGGCCCCAACAAATCCAGCAGCTGAAAGTCGGAATGTCCGCGCAGCGCTGAAACGCTAGGCCAAGCAGGAACGTCACAGGAAAGGTGCGCGGCCGCTGCCAGAGAAGCACGCCTGGAGAGAGCTGGGCCACGGCGGCACGCCACGAGGGTCGCGTTCGGATCGACTCCCTGAGCTACCCAACCCACCGGCTTCCCTGCGGGTCGCCTCCCCCGTTTCACAGGCACTTTTTAACCCCCCACGCTCGTTAGCCGACGGACCAGGGTGACCGCCGCTTCGGGAAAAACCAACCTGCCCGCAGAGGGGGAGGGATTTGCCCTTCCAAGCTAACCCACAGATTTGCTCGTAGCTTGTCATTTTGTGATTAATTTCTCCATAAGACTTAATTGGAGTCCTGACAGCGGCGGAATTACTAAGGAACAGCAGCACCTCACAAAGAGATGCCGGTACTCCCAGTGTAGGTACCAGCTGCATCACACCGTTTTACGTAACGGGGAGCAAAGGCGTCTCTCTAACCACGTGCTCCACGCTAACATCCTACCTCTAACCCAAACCTCAGAGGAGTGCCAGCGCTGCGGGTCACAGGTCCGGAAGGCCGAAGTTGAGGTGAGACACTACTGAAAAACAAGATGGTAACTCAGGCCAAAGCACTACTTGCAGCCTTCGCCACCACGTGACACCGAGCGTTTAGGTTATTACGTGAAGAAAGGATTCTCTGAGCTTAAGCTAATATAAAATAAAAAGCCCTAACACTATCTGGCAAGAGCAGGAAAAGTTCCTGTGAGCAAAATCCAAGCAACAGAAACAAGGGTGAGAAACTCCTGGGACTCCCCTGCAGCGCTGGGTCTCCTCACCGCGCAACGTCCAGGCAGAGTTTGGTCAAAAATGAAATGTGAAGATCAGCCGTTTCTCCCACAAAGAGCTGACAGTGCCCAGCGCCCGCCGGCGGGATCAGAAAGCAGAAGGCTCCAGCTTTCAGCCGGGCCCTGCTGCAGTGGAAGCAGCCAGCGGGGACGGAAGAGGCCAGCAGGAAGAGATGGGATCGTTGTTCAAGGAGAGCTGTCCCTGCGGGCCGCGCACGAGGCACTGAGCCGAAACGCGGCTCCGGCAGGACACGGGCACTAAGGCGCTCAGGAAAACGCTCGTGTGTAGGCACGGGCAACAGGCGTGACGTCATGGCAAGAGAATTCTCATGACTCCGACCACAGTAGTTCTGCCCAAACTGACATCTCCAGCCTTGGACACAAGCGTCCCTTTAACACGCTGCACGAGCCGAATGGGTTGGTTGTGTAAAGCCTCTTTCCTCTGGTCACATACAGCCCAGACCCGGTACCAACCCACCAAGACAGAACCCAGAGATTCACCGAGAGCGACATTTGCCTTCACCCCACTCCTTTTCTGCTGATCTACGGGAAATGGAAACGGCTAGATCCGAACACAAACGCGAACTTCCTCATGGTGTGTCATAAGTTACAGCAACAGGAAGAGGACCGAGACAATGGCACTGCAGCCTCAAGCCCCATTCACTCCTACCACGCAGACCTGGTAAGTCATCAACCCCGCGCCCATGAATCCAACGCGATGTGACACCTGGTGTGCTGAATTCTTCCAGCAAGCTGAGAAAACAGCCCGAGAACCGCAACCCCTCTCTGCCCAGACGCAAGACGCGGCACTACAAAGGAAGCGCTAGCCAAACAAACGAGAGATGGCAATCCGGCTTTAAAACGGTGTGTTTGCTCATTCCGAGGCAAGAACTTACCAACAAGCCCACGTACCGCTGGGACATTCTGCTGGCCCCCTCCCAGCTACAACTGCTCCCATGCCGTCGCAGTCGATATTGTCTATACCCTAAGCTGCCCGTGGCTGCGCCTCCACGTGCCGAGGACGCCTCGCTGAGGAAACGGGACTCTCAACACGAGAAAGCAACGCGTCGCCTTCTCTTCAGTCAAAACCTTTCGCCACAACCAACTGTAAGACTCTTGTATCTCACAATCTTCCCCAGCGTCTCAGCTTGTGATTTCGGGGGCTTCGTCGGAGCTTTTGGTTGTGTTTTTCCAAAGGACACGAGCGAGGTAGGCAGCCGGTGGCTGATGCGGCGGACGAACAGGCTCTCCCTTCCTGACACGGCTGCTGCAGAGACGTCTCCCACCAGCTCAGGCGCAGAGACGTCTCCCACCGGCT
>NW_010234240.1:0-15090 GCF_000690775.1 Eurypyga helias
AACAGATCAGTCCCCAACCTGTACAACCTGTACAACCATCTGGGGTTGTTCCTCCCCAGATGCAGTACTTTACACTTGCCCTTATTGAATTTCATTAGATTTCTCCCCGCCCAGCTCTCCAGCCTGTCCAGGTCACGCTGGGTGGCAGCACAGCCTTCTGGCGTGGCAGCCCCTCCTCCCAGTGTGGTATTGTCAGCAAACTTGCTAAGACTACACTCTATCTCTTTGTCCAGGTCATTGATGAATATATTGAATAGGGCTGGACCCAGCACTGACCCCTGAGGGATGCCACCAGCCACAGGCCTCCAACTAGACTGCCCCATTGACCACAACCCTCTGAGCTCTTTCCTCCAGCCAGTTCCCAATCCACCTCACTGCTCAATGGACCAGTCTGCACTTCTTAAGCTTGTCTATGAGGATGCCATGGGAGACTGTGTCAAAAGCTTTGCTGAAGTCAGGGTAGACCACATCCACTGCATCCCCTTGTCTTTCCATCTAGTGATGCCATCATAAAAAGCCATCAGATTGGCCAAGCATGACTTACCCTTGTTTAATCCATGATGAGTACTCATGATAAGCTTCCTTTCCTCAACATGCTTTGAGATGGCACCAAGAACAAGTTGCTCCATCATCTTTCCAGGGATGGAGGTGAGACTGACTGGCCTATAGTTACCCAGGTTCTCCTTCTTGACTTTTTTCACCTGATGTTTTGCACTGTCCATCACTCTCTCTGGTTATAGTAAGTGTTTCAGAGGTCAAAATAAAAGTAACATTTTATTTTTTAAAAAATACTATCACAAGAAGTTTAGTTCAAATATTCTGAATTAAGTTATGATAAAGCAGGCAATTGTAATTACCCTTCAATTTAAAACAGATGAATGCAATTACAATTGGTTTATAAAAGACATCTAAATCAAATCCAAAGTACTTTTGCAGCTGGTTCTAATGAATCAGCACCTTACACATCACACCTGTATGTCAGTAGAAATCTTTGTCTTTCAAGAATGAATCTTAAAAAAAAAAAAAAAAAAAGAACAGCTGCTTCATTATAAATTCTCAAGTCCAAGGAGTTCTCAAATCTGATGAATGTCCAGAATCACTGAGAGCTCCATTTTAATAGCCTGGGCTTCTTAATGTGCTACTAGATCAAGAAAACATCAAGGAAGAATGAAAATAAAATGCATCAAGCAAAACCTGACGTTCTTCTGGGAAAGCGCACCAGATCAAAGAGCAGGCACAAGATCAAAGAGCTGGCATGCTGGCACCATGCAATTTCATGGCAGAATAGATGGCTATTGCAAAACCAATAAATGTTAGTAAAAGACATGGTATTAAAAGAAGGTGAAATAAAAGAGATAGTCACTTGAAGGATGCTCATCAACCATGGTTAGTTGTCCAAACCCTCCATTTTTTAAACCACCCCTCCCATGTGTTTGCTAGTATAAATAGTACTTCTGTAATTTAGTCTTTTAGATTTGCAGTTGGCACCACTGCTTCCTCTTTGCTGGAATGTATTACTGTTGTCTTTTGGCAGTTGCAAGCATCCTAGAGAACAAAGTAACGGAAAAATTATCTGTCTCTCATAGAATTAACTACAGTCATTTTCTTATACTTTCACTAAACACTCCTCATTTTCTTATTTTTTCTATTGTTTTCTGTGGTTGCAGATTTCAGTTATTGCTTTATTCCTATTTTCATTTCTGCTACATATGCCATTAAATTCCAGGTTGGAGAGCTCCTGCATTATGGTGGGGTTTTTTTGTGGGTTGTTTTTTTTTTTTCCCCCAGTTTGGCACTGCAGATGCACTCTTGCTCTATTATTAAATTCACATTTGTGTGTGTGCTTTTACAGCCAAGACATCTTTCCCTGCAGAAATACTTTGAAGATCAGCAAACTCTAAATTAAAATGAAAAGAGAATTCTCTGTCTTTCTATGAGCGACTGGCAGTAAGTACTTTGAGCCAAAGTAGAGACCTATGAGCATAAAATGTTGTTCGTTGCGTTAGTTTGGTTGGCTGAGAAAAAAATATATCTTACAATGTTAATTTTGTTCATGGAATGATCCAAGTCTTGCTGCCAAACACAGTCCCATGAAAGTGTCCCAAGACAGTTGACAGTAATCTTCTGGAAAACACCAAGTAAGCCATGAACAGAAGAGAGTCAAAATAAAACCTATCCTACATTCCAGATGCCTTCTGTCTTTTCCCTATCACAGTAGCTGTGATCAAAGCCTTATGCTTTATTTTGCAGTCAGAAGTTTCTTAGCAACAACTTTTTTTTTTTTCCCCCCCACAGAATATTGATGCTACAGCAAAACTAATTACGTCTTTCTGTGTAACATGGGGATGTTGTACATGAAATGTTTTGGATCAATAATTCCCAGCTTTTATAAGCCAAATTTCATACCAACCATAATAAATCCCCCTGAGAGAGTGTACATCAGAAGAATTTATTAGTTTGGGTTGTGTCCATGTATTGGGCTCACACCTCATGGTTTAGGAACAACTGACCTAGATAAGGAAAATAACATCTATACATGCATTATTATGTCTTGATTTTCCCCACTTTTTTATAACAGTTCATCATATTAGCATCCTCTTCATTTCTGTAATTTAAAAGAATTAAAAACCTTTGGCACTTGTAATCACACTGAGTATGGAAATCAGGAAAGGTATTGCATTAAACTAAAGAGCAAGAAGGAAATTCATAGGCAGTGGAGGAAGGGACAGGTATCCTGGGAAGAGTATAGGGACATTGCCTGATTGTGTAGGGATGTGGTCAGGAAGTCCAAGGAGCAGCTGGATCTGAACTTGGCAAGGGATGCAACTAATAGGAAAACGTCTACAGGTATGTCAGCCAGAAAAGGGAGGTCAAAGAAAGCATAATTACCCATATGAGCAAGTCTGGCAAACTGGTAACAACGGATAAAGAGAAAGTTTACTCAACATTTTTGTCTCAGTCTTCACTGGCAATTTCTGTTCCTACCTCTCAAGTGGATGGAACACAAGACAGGGACTGGAGGAGCAAAGTTCCTCCCACTCTAAGAGAAGATCAGGTTTGTGGTCACCCGAGGAATGTGAACATACATAAGTCTACGGGACCTGAGAAGATGCATCTGCGAGTCCTGAGGAAATTGGCTAATGTAGTTGCCAAGCCACTTCTGGCAGTCCTGGCAGCCAGGTGAAGTGCCTGGTGACTGGAAAAAGGAGAATATTGCACTCATTTGTAAAAAGGATAGAAAGGACCTACCGACGTGACAGCCTCACCTCTGTGCCTGGTAAGATCATGGAACAGACCTCTTAGAAGCTATGCTAAGGCACATGGAGGACTGGGAGGTGATCGGAGAAAGCATGGCTTCACCAAGGGTAAGTCCTGCCTAACCAACCTAGTGGCCTTCTGTGACGGAGTGACTACATTAGTGGACAAGGGAAGAGCTGCGGATGTCATCTATCTGGACTTCTGTAAGGCCTTTGGCACAGTCCCCCAGAAGATCCTTCTTTCAAAATTCGAGAGAGATTGATTTGATGGGTTGACTCTTTGCTGGATTAGGAATAGTTTGGATGGTCTCATCCAGAGGGTAGTTGTCAATGGTTCAATGTCCGGATGGAGACTGGTGACATGTGGTGTCAGAAAGCCAACTGTATCCTGGGCTGTATCCAGAGAAGCATGGCCAGCAGGTTGAGGGAGGTGATTCTCTCCCTTTACTCTGCTCTCATGCAACCTCACCTGGAGTACTGAGTCCAGCTCTGGGGCCTCCAGCACAAGAAAGACATGGACCTGTTGGAGCAAGTCCAGAGGAGGGCCATGAAGATGCTCAGAGGGCTGGAGCACCTCTGCTATAGGGACAGGATGAGAGAGTTTGCATTGCTCAGCTTGGAGAAGAGAAACCTTCATGGAGACCTCATAGCAGCCTTCCAGTACTTAAGAAAGTTTTATAAGAAGGATGGGGACACACTGTTTAACAGAGCCTGTTGCAATAGGACAAGGGATAATGGTTTTAAAGAAAAAGAGGGTAAATTTATACTAGATTTAAGGAAGATAGTTTTTATGAGGGTGGTGAAACACTGGCAGAGATTGTCCAGAGAGGTGGTAGATGCTCCATCCCTGTAAACATTGAAGGTAAGGCTGGATGGGGCTCAGAGCAACCTGATATTGAAGATGATGCATGCAGGTTGGACTAGATGACCTTTAAAGGTCCCTTCAAACTCAAATTATTCTATAATTCTATGATTTTATGACACTATGATTCTAAATTTAGTATTTTTTTTTCCTCATGAATTTCAGAAGATTAAATTGGGGTGTTTTGTTATGAGTTAAAGTTATATTTTTATTTTGAGGAACTATGTTTGTCTTGTAAGATTTTTTTAATTCTTATTGCCTAATTCTTCCTCAACAGACAAGTTTTTGTTGCTTTCTTACACCAACATTCTGCCTTTGCTGGCCACGTTTGCCATGTAGACCTGATTTTACTTCATGTGCCACAGCTATTTTCATTAAATTATAGTTCACTTCTTCTCACTTCTGACATTTTTGTCTCTGAGGATGAAGTAGCTCTGCTTCCAGCAGTCACCCCTCATGGTTGGGTACCGTGCAGTGCACACACCGTGGTATCAACCTGCTCATCTGCAACACATGAACTGCAGTTCTGCTCCTACTGCATACTTCTATCTATATTCATAGTATATTCAGAACAAATACCTGTTTTCCTCCCTCTAACAGCTGGCTTTCACCATGTTTGTTCAAAATTCATATCTTTTAGACCACTGTTATATTTTCTTGATATAGGCCAAAAGGTTCACAAGATATTACTGGGGGGAAAGGGATACATGTACTGATTGCCTAATAGTAAGAGACATCTCTGAAGAAACATGCTAAACAATCATTTGTAGTAGAATGCTGCAGTCATTTCACCTGTATCACTCCAACATTCATGAGATTGGGTTGCACAAACTTCCACCATGCTCACCTTCCTATAAATTGTATTCACCTCCTCTCTCTGCCCAGTTAGGATAGATATTGAACAGAACTGTCAGTAAGTTACTCAGAAAATTATTCTGAGCTTATTCTCTCTCAATCTCCCCTTACCTCTGTTCTACTCCATAGAAATTACATAAAAATTCTCTAAATCTCTCATCTCCCAGTGTAATGCTCTAAGAATCAAACTGTTTAGTCATATTCATTCACACTTTCCATCTTAATTAATAAATTGCTTCAGACAGGGTTTTATTAAAAAAAAAAATCAATGGGTGCCAAAAGACATCTGATGATTAAAATTTGTATCATTTTATTAAGTAATGTAAACAAATATTCATGCCAGGATGATGAATACAACAGGATTAAGAATCATTCTTCAGTGAAAATTTGAGGTATTCCTGTTGAGGTGCTCAGATATCTGAGACTGACAAAAGAAAATAAATGACCTTATTCTGTCTTTTTAAGAATAAGCAGGACAGTCTGCAACACAGAATAAAAAAGGAACTAAATAAAAATACTGTGACCTTACAGTAAATGTTACTTTTAACATTTAAAAACATACTTTAAAAAATAATAAAATACATTAAAAAATAATCAAAATAATCAGCTGAAATAATCAATTTTTATTCAACTATCAGAGAGTTGCATTCAGAAGGTCAATAAAAACATTTTAAATATCTAGACTAGCAGGTTTGCTACTATGAGCAATGTTTGCTCAAAGGGTTAGCTGGTAAGAATAGCCACAACAGCTTTGTTGGAAATTGATTGGAGCAAATGGTCTAGAAAACATACTCCAATAGACTTTTAAATGAAAAGAAATTAAAATTGACATGCAGGTTCTTTCTGTTAAACTTTTTTATGTCCCTCATGGTGGACAGTTAGGAAGTTTTTTTCTTTTCCTTCACGTTTTTTCATTTCCTCTGCTCGTTTTGAAATCACTGAAAATGTTAGTACTGTCTTCAGTGAGAACAGAATTGAACTGTATGGAGCTTTGTTGTAAAGTTCTTGTGCACTTTCTTTGAGAAGGTCAAGTAAATCCATTGGTTTACTATTGTTAGGCACTTGTGAACACTCCAAGTGTCTTAGCATTAGCTCATGGCAGAAAAGATGTGTAACCAGAATAAGCAAAATAAACCCTAGTAAAGCTTTTTTTTTTTTTTCTTCAGCAAAATGTGATTTAAAACAGGGCATCTGCCAGGCTATTATCATGATTTTTAAACCTTGCTGAGAAAAGCCTTTATTGACACTCGCCATCATGAACAAAAGTTCCCATGACATTTATTTGGTTTTGTGCTCCAAAGCCAATTAGGCACTATAACCTTACTAACGTTATCCCTTCTCACTTTACCTTTTGTCATGCTTCTCATAGTTATGGAAACAAGTCTATATCCTCAGCCAATAACTCTTTTATGCCAGTGAAACAGAGGAGTATCTCTTGATGCTCTCATTCAAGAAAGTATGTCCAATGTTCATCCTATCTTAGTGATCTGCTATGGCATAAAACTTATCTTAAGTCTAATATTTCCATTTTATAGTTACATTTTCTTAGATGTAAACTGTTGCTTGGCAACAGGGATATGGTTTCAGCACATTATGTGTCTAGCTTTGAAAGATTACTTTTTTTTCATTTGACAATCAGATTTGATTTCCTCAGTTTTTGTAATGTTATAGAAATGTTACCATAAATTTCTATGAAATATCTAGAATATTGAAGCATGGAAATAAATTATGGATCTAAATTATTGAACTAAAAAAATATGATACAGAAAAACAAAGTATACAACCTCTACTGCACTTAGTTCACACTGATGAATGCAAATCAAATTTCTGGAACATGCGATCTCTACCCATAAAATGTGGAACCAATTTTCCAGTACCTAGATTATTGAGATTACGGCTTGGTTCAAATACACTCTAATAAATTTATTAAACTACTCCCAGCAGTAAAGAGTGTTTATGTTGCCCATAAATCTGGTGATAAATAAAGTCATTAAGAGTCTTGTCCTTGACTTTAGTATGAACCATGAATGAAAGGATATTAAATGGAAATGTGTATATAACATTTGAAACAAGGGATCTATCCCTACAATTATTGTGCCATATGCAGCGGAATAGCTAGAAAATATATTAACATACATGAGCCACATAATTTACTGACTTAGTTGGAGAGCTTTCCGTTACTCAGCTGTCACGTAGAAAGTGATAAATCATTATAGGTTATGCTATATTATCATAAGTTATCATTGGTTTAGGACATCAAAGACCTGGGTACACCAAGGAAAGCAATAAAAAATTCCAGATGGAATCATACTGCCTTGCCCTATGTCTTTCATATCACTTTGAAAAGTTAAAAAGGTACTTCTCAAATGTCAGTTATCAAATACCCTCTGTGAATTATGATTGCAAGACAGAAGAGCATGTAGTTCATGGTTATAATTTATCAAAAAAAATCAAGTATTGGTTTTTGCATCACTATTTCCTAAAATTGATGTCATTCATGTGCATCTGTGTATAATTTAATTCTGGAATGTATTTTGCAATACAGTTTTTTGAAGGCCTTGTCAAATAACACCGTATTGTCTTTTTGCATTATAGGAGAGATATTTATGTTTTCTAGATACCCCCTACATGCTATTTCTTTTTTTGTAAGCCATTAACACTCATTTCTTTTCAGTCTTTTCTACCAGATTTCTAGCCAAAAGCACCCAAAACAGTATCTCAGTATTTGCAGATGAATGTGTATTTTTACTGATGGACCTATGTTTACAGAGACAGCCATAGTGAGCGGCATATTTTTTTTAATTGAGGTAGTTTGTTAATTAAAGAATGATGGAACAGGTTGCCCAGAGAGGTTGTGGAAACCCGTCTCTGGCTGTCTTCAAGACCAGGCTGGATGAGACTTTGAGCAACCTGGTCTAGTGGAGGGTGGCACTGCCCGTGGCGGGGGTTGGATCCAGATGGTCTTTAAGGTCCTTTCCAACCCAAACACTTCTATGATTCATTGGTGGTAACCATAGCCATGTTTCTGAAACCTAAAGCCTGATTATGATGTCTTAAGGGCTTTTTGCATTAGTATAGGCATTGTTTTCAGTAGTTTCACCCAAAGTATGTTGAGAGAATCTTAATTCTTTCTTCTTTGAAGGCTTACAGATATTGTATCTCATTATATTGGTATGATTTTTTTCTCAAGTATATTCTGGATTGCATTTGTTTTCAACTTCATATAAAGGCCACTTGTATTTTTTAAGCAAACTTCTTATGTAGAAGGTAATTGCACACCTAGAATGTAGATCACCTCTGAGCTTCATTCTTATTTTTGTTAAGGCAAATCTCTGCCAACTCAGTACAATTAAGGAGCCATAAAAGTGCTGCTCAGTGAGAATCAGGCCTACTTTTGCAGAGAAACTAAGCAAAATGTAATCGTCCTGATCTAATGGTTTCTTCTGGTCTTTGTGAGTTCTCTACATTATTATAAAGTTCCTCCTGCACATTTGTCATTTCAGCTTAAAGAAATCTCAGCAATATCTATGCTGAGAGAAGTTAAGAATTTATATGATATACCAAAATACCAAGAATTGGCAAAGAAGCCACTGACTCTATTTTTTTTTTTTTTTTTAAGATTTCCTGTACTGACATAAATTCTCACCCATTAAAATGGCAGAAAATCTGAGCTGCTGTCTTCTAAACTCATCCAAATTCTGCTTTGGGTGTTGACTGAATGTAAGTTTTTTACTGAACACCATCAAGAGAGAATGCAGGTTTGGCAAGCTTTGGTTTGGGTGTAGTAAAACAAGCTCTGTGTATTTATGATACTAAATCTGCCATATTTGCATGGACATCACATAGAAATAAAGGCAATGCCTCACTGAGGAAATTATGGTCACTTACTTAAAATGTCTGACGCCAAGCACTGAACAACTCAAGTAGTTGATTTAAAATTAGTTGAGTGCATAGACATGCATTCTCTTAAAAATTATGCTTCTAAACCAGTAGATATGAGAAATACAAACTGCTTCAACAAAAGAAAAATAGCCAAAGAAATCACTCTGTTTTCACATTACTTTGTAGCACCAAGATGTGAATGTATTCCTGTGTAGACCTGCTCCGAGTCTTTTAAGAGATTTGTAATATGCTGAAGCAAAGAATCCTTTAGTCCAGACTTCTCGAATCTTGTGATGTATATATTGTAGATAAGCTCTGTCATTTCAGCACATTTATTATGGCATACTGCTTTCAAGAAGCAGCTGGCTTTGAATGCTGTAGAGCAAGTGATGAAACAGTCAGGTTGCAAGGTCTTTGACACAATTTCTTCCTTCTGATGACAATGAACCTTCCTAGCTATGTTCCTTCTCTGATAATCATTAAAGTGTGTGCCTACCTGCTCAAATGGTTGACTGAAAGAACTTCATGTTTATAGCCTATGACACCTGAGTTATTCTGAACTGATTTTAGAAGATGAAGGGCTTATAAAGCTGTTCTATAATTCAATCCTGTGGATATCTACGGGTAATACCGATGTGAGTGCAAGAGATGAGCTAGTCATCACACATTCTATTGTCTGAAGGCAGGCACTGAATTAATTAGAGGGATATTTCTTGATCTGAGTACAGAGCTAGAAAGGCACTCCTGAAGTGTCAAAGCTTCATCTGATTTCAAAAAAAAAAATTTCATCATATTTACCCTGCTTAGGTTATGATTCTAGGTCTGATTTGGTTTCCTTTGCCATATTTGTCTCAGTTTGCTGAAGTAGATGTTAAAAAAATTACTGAAATTACTGATGCCCTGGGGGACTGTGAATATTAATTTCTTTGTAGTTTTGATTAATTAAATGTCTGCTCATTATTGCAATTATCAGTTTGAAATGACTTATGCTTTCACTGAAAAGAACCCTACATAACATCTGTCATATTAAAAATTTGCACACACAGAATTTACTATCCATTGCACAACTACAAATTTTATATTAGTCTCTTTAGATTTACTACAAAGCAGACACTGAAGATTCAAGATTTAAAGCAAAGTCTGAAGCGTGGAGATTTAAAACTTTAAAGAAGTAGAAATCTCATTAGCTCTGTACTATTAGACCAACGGAACCCTTCTAGGTACATGATTTTCAAATAGGGGTTAAAAATACAAATAATATTGTTAACATATCACACTCACCTTTGGGTTCCATTTTTAAATTGTGTGTGAGCACAACATTAAGATTCACCCCAAAGTTTCTGATTAGTCGTAAATGGACAAATTCTCTGAAAAGTAATAATATTTAGTATTAAAATATGTATTATTATTAAAATTAAGTGCTGTAATATGACATATCTATATTTCTTTAAATTGAATTTTGTGTTATCTGACTTTTAAACTCACCGTTTAATGTTTGCACCTCCTTAAATACCGAGATATGTTCATAATACTGATTTACTCATACAGTTTCCTTGTTTGCACATCCAAAGATGGAGTATATTTTTTATGATTAAAAGTATTTTGCTAAAGGAACTATAAGATGCAACATCTCAGGTGTTGTTTTGAATTATATTTCATAGGTTTAATAATTTCACAAATATATACAAAAATATCATGTAATAGCTCATATACAGACGTGAGATTTTCTACTACATGCTATTTTTTCAGGCTAAAAATGCTAGAAATATGTACTCATAGTAAATATGTATTTATACATACATACATATCTGTGTATAGATATGTTTATGTGAATTATATTTTCTGTCTAGTAAGTGAACAGTTATACTTAAACCAATTTTTTTTACCCATCTCAGAAATATTTTTAAAGCAGTAAGGCTGTATCAGTTATCTTTTCCTTCATATGACTGTGTCGGAACTGATCACAAAGATTGTTGTTGCATATCCATAATAATGGTGTCTAGATGTCTAATGGAGAATCATTCCATTACTGGCAGCCCCAGTAAATCATTGACACGAGATAATTTTGATTCAGAATAAATATTTTTCTCCTGGTGGACTTGATACAATAAAAAATCCTCTCAATCACTGCAAACAAAGTCGATCATGAGTGGGAAAATAGCTTTGTCTTATATTTATGGTAATATTGTGCTGCTCTGAATAAACTGAGGATCTTTCCCCATTCAGTGTCATTCCAGAGATGTTTCCATTTCAGGTACATGGGTTGCACAGAAAATAGTTTTGTAACGGTGTTTCAAGACAGTAGGTTTTTCTCCTCATATCTGCCAAGATATAATTTCTGTACATGACACTTTATTTGATATTTGCTTACATAAGCTTAATAGATACATAGCATTGCTTAGTAGACACATAACATTGTATTGCATTGTTCATTACATTTTAGTGCCTGAGAAGCTGTACTTAAGCATTAAGATAAAAATCAGTATTTTCCAAGTAAAAATACATATATGACTAATGATTTGAGGGATGCACCATTTTTTTCTTTCCTGTTTTTCTGTTATTGCTGACATTATGTAACTGGTGTTTTCTAGGCTGTCATTATGAGAAGTTTGCAGTTTGAGGAGCTTAGACTGAATTATAAATATGAGTTAGCAGCATTAATACTGTTCAAAAGAAAAGCTGCTGCCATATTTGGAAAATATTCTTCAAGGATAAGTAATGTTTCTACCCTATAACAAAACAGTGATGAAGGCAGTTCTGACGTCTGATGGCCAATTCCCAAATAATTAGGTATTCCTACAGCAAATATGCCTTCCATTAGTTTTACTCTCTCTTTTGGCAGTCTTTTTCTAATGTGAAACCTGAAAAAAATGGTTCTTGCTTCTCCCAACAGGTTGTCATGAAAAGAAACCATTCATCAAGATTTCTTCCTCTTCCTAGCCCCTTTTTAAAGGCTTAGCTGTTCTTCCTGATAACTACAGGGAGAAGACTGGGGACAGTGTGGGAACTGCCTGCTGACTTCAGTGTGGGAATGTGGGCAAGCATGAGAGGATTCCTAGCTTGGGATAGGATGTCCTTATGTCTATATGAATCACGACAGGACAGTCCATGACTGCTCTCTCATCTTTAGGGCACAGATCTCTCATTTTGGTGCTCAGCAGCAGCTGCACCCAGGTCACATCACTTATAGAGCACCCCACAGTAGCACTGAGTCTGCAGAGAAGGACCAGCTGGGCACTTTCAGGAAGTATGAGACCCAAAATGACAGCAAGTTTAGAAAACATCTCTTCAAAGGGAAGTTTGAAAGAACTGGATTTATTTAGTCTAGACAAACCTAAAAATCTATGCAAATATATATATATATATTAAAAGAAGGTAGTAAAAAAGGAAGGGTTTAAGCTGTAGCACAGATTTACATTATGTCTTAAGAAAAACAATTTCAAAACCTTATAAAGCTGTATAGGCATCCAAAATGCCTTTCTTCTCAGTACTGTGTCAAATATTTATCTTCTCCACTGAAGAATTAGTTGGGAATCAAGCAAGCATACTGCACAAGTTGAATATGCTTGGTGTTTTAAGGGTAATATTCAGTCAAATTTCTCTTCAGTTTAGGGGAGAGTCTATACAATTTATATGTAGGGATATAACTTCCTCCAGTTAGTCCGATTAGCTGTAAGAGCTTGCAAGCATGAAGAAGGGGCATCACACTTTGGAAACTATGTTTTAGTGTAGATCGGACTACAGTCAGGCTGGATTACTTTGCAGCTCTGAACTCCAGACGAAAACAGCTGCAAAACTTCCTGTTTTCATGCAAATTAGATGTTGCTATAGACTACCAATCTCAGAAGCTGCCATCACAACCTTTCTCGGGGAAGTTTGGATACTCTGCAAGTAATTAGTACCAGTAATCCCCTGTGCAAGGTATCCGCCAAATTCACTGCTTAGCTACTTCTTGTAGATATCATCTTGTAGAAAACAGTGTGTCATACTGCCTAAAAATAATCACTTCATTTCTTTCCTTTGAATTACCCTTAAATGCATTTATCTTTATAATATGCATGAAAAGAAAGACAAAGATGAGGAATTGCAGTCTAAAAAAAGCAGGCAGTAAAAAAGGAATTCATTGTGTACAAAGTTATTATAAAATAAATTCAACAATTTACAGCTGCTCACCAAAAGCATTTCCCCCCACTCTAGCCCCGTTATTAACCAAACAAATTTACCTTTGCAAGTCTGGCAGTGCTTTGTGGAAGGACTGTGAGGACTCAAATATTTTTAGAGCTTTTAAGATATAGAAAAAACCCTGAAAGAGCAGAGAAATACAATGAAAGGAAAATTAAAGACAGCCACTCAGTCAACAAACTCCTACACAGGTGGAGAAAAATCCTCAAATATATTCTCAAACATTATCGGTCAGATTTTTGTCAGGGTAGTGATTACACGTGGGCAGAACTGCAGTTTCCATCATCATTATATGGCCTGCAAACAGATTTGTGCATAACAAAAAACCCCCAGTCTTCAGTTTAATGAATACACTCATTAACTGTAATAGCTTTAGGTATAGATTGAAGAGGGAGGGGCTTTAGAGAAAAAGAAATCAGCTCAACTGATCCCAAGATACTTCTGCATTTTCAATTTGGAAAATAAGTAGAACTGTTTACATAAGGGAGGGTGGGCAGTTTATTTTTGTTGTGCAAATGATTGTCTCCCTGTTTTGTCTAATCTTAGAAAAAGTGTTGTAGAAATGTGTGCTGAATATTCCAGGCAGTTTTCACAGAGATCCTGAAGCTGCATTCCCCAGCTCACAGTTACAGTCTCATCACATTTCACAATTGGCAGTCTGGATGTCCACCTACCTAGTTGCAGTTGGCTCAGCACTAGCCCTCTCCCTGATCCCCAGTCCCACCCAGGACTGGCAGCAAGTAGTCAAGGAAACTCATGTGATATCAAAAGAAGTCTTGGCTCTAAAACCATAAATTGTGGCATTTTAGAGGATTTTGGGTTTGTTAGAGAGAGTATGTACTTCTATAGTTTAAAAAAAAAAAAACCCGAAAACCTGGGCCATTTCAGTGAACAAGACCAAAAATGTATTCAAATATTTTTCAAATAACACCAGTATAGCATAAAATTTGGTTTGGATAGGTCAGCTGACTCTGTGTGGGATGCATTGAGTCATGAAGAAATTTGTGTGCACTTTGGGAAAGACCAGTTTAAAATATCCACATTGTCTCATTATAATTTATGATCATTTGTTGTTTAAAAAATCCAAATATATTCTTAACACCACACACCCTATAAGGAGGATCGTTTCACATTTCAACACACCAGGTGTATAAAAAACAGAAAATGCACTCGAGATCCTTCCCCATAAATCCTGATACCATGATAGTGTATACATAATAACAGCTGAAAGATCTTGATGTATATGACTGATAGGTTGACAGCATATCCATGATTAACTTTTTTAAAGTAAGCAACTAACAAAAATCTCCTCACTGACTGAAAAGTCACATTTACAATTCTCTGCTGCTTAACTTATTAGTACAATAAAATAAAAATAAATTTATGGACAAAGTTTCACGTAACACTGACACAAAAGGGTTTCATATAACACTGACACAAAACCATTTCAGTACTTTCAGGGACCTGCAATATGCACAGTGTCACCCAACTGCTCTGCTTCTCTTTTACGGTCCAACATATGTGCTTGCTAAATTTTGAAGTGTTTTATAGTTAAGAATCTTCAAAGCATAGGTTGTGTACCCTTCTCTATGTACTCGACTCTCCGAATAATACAACTCCAATCCTGCTTCATGCTATCAGGGTGCTGTATGGAAAGACAGCAAAAAACATAACAGGCATTGGCATTTTTCAGGAATAATTAAATCTGAAGCTGTCCTTGAAGGATATTGTGGTATTGAAGAAAAAAAGAGTCAATTATAATATCTATTTAATCCCTTTTTCAGTGTAGCATTTTCTTCTTTGAAACTTCTTTAGTCCAATTGTCCTTCAAGAGTTGCAGAATTTCCCTACTTCCTTGGAATGCTTCTCAAGAATCTAGTAACACTGAAATCTATATTATAAAGAAAAAATCTGAACCCTACCATTGAGATTTAAGAAATTACATAGAAAATATCATAGAACCATAGAACAGTTTAGGTCGGAAGGGACCATAAAGCCCATCTAGTTCCAACCCCACTGCCATGGGCAGGGACAACTTCCACTACACCAGGT
>NW_010234241.1:0-256 GCF_000690775.1 Eurypyga helias
GTGGATGTACCACATCCCCTACCATTCACTGGCCTCAGGGAAGGTGGAGCGGTGCAATGGGCTGTTAAAGACCACCCTGAGAGCAATGGGTGGGTGGAACACATAAGAATTGCCATGCCAACTTGGCAAAGGTCACTTTGTTGGTTAATAGCAGGGGATCCGTCGATTGAGCTGGCCCCACACACTCAAATTTTCTATGGACCATAGAAGGAGCTAAAGTCCCTGTAGTAGAGGCTAAAAATATTTTGGGGAAACC
>NW_010234241.1:554-756 GCF_000690775.1 Eurypyga helias
GTGGCTTTGGCGCCTGACGATCCCACGCAAGCTTTCCAGTTTTCCTGTCCTCAGTACTCACACCTGATAGAATCTGAAGTCATGGACTAATGGATATTTTGCCAAGATGGTCCATAGACTAAAGGGAATGATATCTGTGTGGGATGGAATGGGGTGGCATGGGATGAGAAAGAGGATGGACAGGCTATGGATGGAATAGCGT
>NW_010234242.1:0-367 GCF_000690775.1 Eurypyga helias
TTTAGTTCAACCAGAGAATCAAATTTGAATATGTAAAATACTTCATAGACAAATTATGAGACTTGTCTGATTATTCTTTAAAACTATTATTATTGTATATAACACTTGAGAATGTGACTTCAGTGTGGGGAGGAAGACTGCGTGCGGGCTGTATCCAGAGAAGCATGACCAGCAAGACAAGGGAGGAGGTTCTCCCCCTCTACTCTGCTCTTGTGAGACCCCACCTGGAGTACTGCATCCGACTGTGGAACCCTCGACATCAGAAGGATATAGACCCGTTGGAGTGAGCCCAGAGGAGGCCACGAAGATGCTCAGAGGGCTGGAGCACCTCTGCTATGGGGACAGGCTGAGAGAGTTGGGATTGTTC
>NW_010234242.1:474-44787 GCF_000690775.1 Eurypyga helias
GTGACAGGACAAGGGGTAATGGGTTTAAATTGGAAGTGGAGAGGTTTAGATTAGATATCAGGAAGAAGGTCTTCCCGGAGAGGGTGGTGAGGCACTGGAACAGGTTGCCCAGAGAAGCTGTGGATGCCCCATCCCTGGAAGTGTTCAAGGCCAGGCTGGATGAGGCTTTGAGCAACCTGGTCTAGTGGAAGGTGTCCCTGCCCATGGCAGGGGGGTTGGACCTAGATGGTCTTTTAAGGTCCTTTCCAACCCAAACCATTCTATGATGATTCTATGTTTCCTTGATCTTCTGAGCATGCATCTTCTGTGGTTTCAAATGGTTTGGGCTTTACAGGCAAAAGTGGCAGGGCTGAACCGATGACTGCCTCATCTACTGACACAGGCCACATGAGGGCTGGGGAGGTCTAAACGCAACGTTTCTGTAGTAGAGCCTGTTTGGGAGATCTGGAGGTCATTGCAAAAGCACATGGCCCCTTTGTGGATGGATACTGTTGCTTCCAAGAGCACAGATTCCCTATGGAACTCTGATCAGTGGGAAAGGAAGAAAATTTGGGTTAATTAATTAGAGAAAATTAGTGGAATTTCCTGGGATGTTCCTAGGAACAGAGTATTATGCAATAGATATGTTCCTCTTTTGCCTTTCCTAACTTAGATTACTTGATTCAGTGTTACAGTTTTCTCCTGCCTCCTTTGTAAATAAGTGCATTTTATGGAGCAGAATGACAGGGGAATTTAAAAATAAATGAAAGGCCAGATTTCTCCTGCTGAGAGCACTATTAGCACTTGTAAGATATTTGGATGATTTCTCAAGTTTAAACTATGGATCTTCTCCTTGTATGCTTTAAATACTAGACATTTTAATGGCTCGTTAAGCTAATATACATATGAAAGAATAAAGGTTGCGTTATTCTTACTTAACGTAATGCAGTTTTAGAGACAAACGTATCATAGTATTCAATATAATGAACTCAGCAGGGTCTCCTCCCCTTTGCTGAGGTTAATTCACACACAGAAAAGGAACTGACATGTATTTTATTGTACCCCAGCTGAAGAGCTACATTAGAGACTCAAATAGGGTTAAAGACAATGTAGCTGACTGCGTTATCACCAGCCACGTCCATTGGCACGTTCACATCACTGAGTGTCAAGCCAAAGTTTTACCGCAGTGCATGAGACTCCCCTCAGGAAGCAGGATGGTAACTTGGCATGCTGTGTAGCACTGACCGTAGTCCATCTCGCCACAAGCAAATAATTGTCACGTTTTGACTTTGCTAGATAGCTTTTGTTTTAACCAGGGACATGCTCTTATAGCCTGTATGCCAAATTCCTGATGAAGTTATATGGAATTCTCCTTGGTTAAGATCAAGGCATTTAAAACAGTTTTAAAAATCCATGGTATTTACATGCTTTAATGAATTTAAATTATCTTTATGTATTACATTATGTGCAAATGAAGATTGCCTGATAAAGGTATGCAGAATGAGTCCCTGAGTTACTGGGCAGATACCGGTACCTCTGGTATACTGAGTAATGAGTGACATTTGGCACTATTTTCTGTGGAATTATCCCCCAGATACACAATTTCAGCTTAGGTAACTACATTTCCATGAAATGACTGTTAGAGACCTCTCAGAAACTTCACTTGTTTAGAAGTAATAATTTATTTATGTGTTTATTTATTTTGCTTAGTGTGCAAGGCACTAGGAACTACCAGCTTTGAAACTGTTCCCAGAGTGAAAATAAGGTCTTGGAAATATGATTCTCTGGCTCTACTGATTAACTGAACACTGTGTGTGTTTAGCAGACTGGGAGAAAAAGAATGTAGTTTCAATAACTTTATATATTGTGAAAATATTAAAAAGAGACATACTTACCTGTATATCTGTAAAAGTGACAGGGAAGATGGGTTGTAGTTAATACCAGAAAAGCAGAAAATTTGAGATTTAGTTGAGTGGGTGAAACTGCATCTGGTGCTGTTATCAACCCAAGCTTCCAAATGAAAGGGGAATCCTTTACTGTTGTTTAAAATTTGAAAGTGGGAGGTTGGCAGACTTCATTAGATGTCTAACACTGTGTTTCAAACAGCTATTATGACAGGCAGTGCCTTTGAACATGCGCATGATATCAAAGTGGTTTGCCCTGATCAGACATATCACAATGAATGTCAAATTAAGTTGCAACATTAATACACTCCTGGAATTACAGTGTTATTCATTCAGAGCCCTGGATACATTGCTGACAGTCCCTGTGATTCCGTTCTGCAGAAGTCATGATTAGAAATGCTAAGGAGAACGAGACGTACTGATTATCCAAAACTCACTTTCATTGGTAACTGTGGGGAAATACTGAAGTGAACCTTTTCTCACAGAAAGCAGGGGTAGCTACATACTTACTGGTTTTGCTTTGTTCTTTTTCATGGGTGAGAATGAGGGCTCAGATGTGAAGAGCAGTAGCTACTCTTTTCTGTTACTATTTAACACCGTACAATTTAATTTTTGGTATGCAATAAGCTCTGTATTTCTTTTAATTAATCTCATTTTGTCTTCCCCAAGAAATGCAGGTAACTTTCCATTTCATTCGGAAATATTTCACAGAAAAATTAGAGCTTTTCTCCAGTTCTTGCTAAGGTAAACATACTTATGGAACTTGCTGGGAGTGATTAAACAGGGCTTGCTTATGGTCCTGATGAGAACGGGGATCGGGCAAGCAGCAATGGGTAATAATTAAAGCAGTAGTTCTGCTGTTGCTACCATAAGAAACTTCTTGGTTTGGAGGTGTAACATTTCATGCCAGAACAAAATTATTCTAGTTTACGTATGCTTTAATTTACTGCCAGGTATATAAGCCTGATAGCAATCACAGTGATGCGGGCGTGTTAACACTTCCGTTTTCCTGCGTGCATGGAAAATGATGTCCTGGTAGACAGCTTCTTTTGGTTCAACTCTGAATTAGAGCTGTGAGAACAGTGAGGTCCTCCTTTCTGCCGTGCCTTCGTGAACTGAGAAATCTCTTTCGACTGCAGCTCTGTTGCAGCACGTGTGCGAGGTATTGCAAGGTTTTGGTTAGACCTGCTGTGCTAAGACAGTGCCAGGTTCTGTATGTGCTCCGTGTGTGCATGGCTGTTTGTATGTGTGTCACTTGCTCCAGCAGTCATCAGGCTTGCCACTGGAAGATGAGTCACAAATACAAGATGTTTCTATTATGTAGCATCCCTCATGGTGAGGGATTGGAGAACTGAAGACACAGTTCCTTTCTAAGAATGGTACAATTATGGTCCTTCTTTGTGTATTTTAAAGAAATCATTAAACCAACAGCAGTAAAAAATTAAAATGGAAAAGATGGTAAGTACAGGCAGTTCCTTGAGTGGCTGAGATAATGAATTCTACTTCTTCGTGGATCTGTGTTTTGTGGTTGGATGCCTTAGTGTTTAATAAGGTCTAAACATTTCCGGCAGTTGAGGCATTCAGAATGGCTCTTTTTACTGTGGATTATCCAGAGTACAATTGGAGTAAAGTTCACTTTGAAGCCTTTTCCTTAATGAATGCACTAAGTTGTAATAATCTCTCAAGAAGTAATAAAGTGGATATGGATACTGTGCTGATACTTCCAGTCGACAACTCATCTCTTGCCATCTAGTAGAAACAAATCGACATGGGAAGAGATAAAGAACTGCAAATTGCCATTTAAAACTGTAACATAAGAGAGCAAATAATAAAAATGTGTTAGAGAAGTAAACCAAGTTTTGTTAGTAGTTAAAATAACAGTGAGTAATTACATAACTCAACCTGATTTTTTCAGTAGGAATATCTACATGGTTATTTAGTAGAGACTACAATAAATTGGTGCTGTGCTGATTTCCGGTGTGGGAAGGATGATAATCTGTAGAAAACATGAAGATGAAGATTGAGAAATAACAAAACAAATCATGCTTATTTACTATAATTTAAAAATTTATTCCTATTGTCACTGTTCTTGTTTGGTTTGTCTTGACTTTCTGCAAAAAAGATGTATCTTATAGTAGTTCAACATGATTAAATGCTTTTAAAGATACAGATTAATGCATCTGAAGGCACATAGGTGATTCGCAAGTATTTTTGTCTCTCTGGCCTTGATCCTTGTGGTCAGGTCTTCGTTAGGGAGAAGAAAATATGCATTTAACTACATCCTGGTTCATTAAGACAAAGTCAGTTTGTAGTTTTAAGACAGGTTGGCAGCTTTGAGTAAACGTTTATTCCCTCTGGGCCCTCTGATGTTGTTGGCTAACAAAACTGCAGACTGTCATTTCTCATCATCTGATTAATAGTGTCTATCTTTCACTGTCAAGCATCAGTAACTTTGGGTGTCTAAACAGTGAAAGTCCTCTGGTAAATTATTTACCATGAGCCAATTATTTTATATTTTCACGGGGAGTATGTAGCCGCCTTGTCTGTGCAGTGGTTTTTCCCAAAAAGCTGAAAAGAAAGGATTTTATAAATATAGAGTTCAACTTTGAAACCTGTAGGTACTCAAAACTTCTATTAAAGCAGGTTCTTAATCTTCATTGTCTCATAGTGCCAGTGGTAGGATTTTGTTAACACATAATGACAAAATATAACAAGTCCTGGTGTGGATAAGGCCACACTTACCCATTTTCGTAGATATTGAGTCATTATGATTAGATTTCAGGTCAATCAGGGCTTTTTGTCTTATATAATGTTGCCTATCTGTAGAGGATTGCTTTGGGAGGACTGAGTAGGATTCAGTCTGGTTTTAAAAGCAAGCATTGGAAAATACCCAAATGCCAGGTCTGGGTTGGAGGTCAGGCGGTGCTTCCCTCTGGCTGAGGCACCAAGCTGCAGTTTTCTAGTTACCCCACCCAAGTGAGGGCCACATCCCCTTAGGCAATCCACGAGGACAAAAGAATAGGCTCCGTCCCTTCCAACCCCAGCCAACAGGCAGGTAAGCCCTTGCAGGAAAGGACATTAGTCAAGGATAGCCTTTGATGCCTGATCTACAGGATTTCAGTGACAATGTCAGAGGTCTCATTTTCGATTCTAGTGCGGAACACAAACACAGGTCAAAACCTCTGTGTGTCTTGGAAGATGCAGTTTTGATTTTGATTAGTGTTTTCATCATGAACTGATGAAGAGAAAGTAACTTTACATTCTGCAATTCTGGTATCATTTCCGTGTATGACTGAGGAGAAAACAGACCTGAAATATTAAAAGGTGACTGCTTGTTTACATGAAACTGATTTGAAAATTCAGTGCCTATTTATGAAGGTAGTTTCAGTTGTGGAGTCTATGGTGCCCGTAGATTAAGTCTGCTGGTATTTCAGTGCTTGGGTGAAAACTTCAAAGTACAAGAAGTGCTGTTTGAAAGGTAATTGATGTTATTTTACTGGGGGAAAGTTTGTTGGCTGACAGTCTAAAAATGAGTCAGCTCTATTAAGAACTGGGCTTGTATGTATCCATTAAAAGTTTGTGTGGTGGTTGTTTTTTTTTTTTTGTTTTTGAGAAAGCCACAGGGTTTTTTATGCAAACTCTTTTCAGAAGACCAGGGCCTCAAAACTGGCTTGCTGTCACCACAGATAAGTGATTTTTTTTTTTTTTTTTTTTTTTTTTGTAGATGCTTTCACCATTTGCTTCTGCAGGCAATTGAGATCTGTGGTCTGTGGGGTATCTGAAACCTTTAAAAAACACACAACCCACTATATAATACAATGTAGTCTATTTTTCCCCCTGATTTCTATCTTTCTTTAGGATACAGAAATGGATGTGGGTTTCTATAGGACGAAAAAGGGTCAAATTTTACTCAACTTCTGATGTAGTTTTTTCTACACTCGTTGAAAATTTGCAATCAGAGAGCCAGCAGAAACCTGATTTAAGCCTGTACAGTAAATTAACATAGTGATATCCTGACTATTTAGGTTGTTTTCTTTCCTAACATTTATATTAGAAGTGCTTGAAGTTTTCCTCTGAATACCTTAGAGAGGAGGGATACTTTTACGCTAACCTACTGTCATCTCAGTACTTTGTCAGTATGATCTCTATGACCCGCTCTATTCCTGGGCTGCCAAAAATATTTCTTTCTTTAGGACCTAATCCCAACAACGTATCACCTTTGCATAAAATAGTTTGCCTGCTTTCTAGCTGCATTTGTGTTCAGCTGCAGGTCAGATTGCATGAGTAAATAGTGGAGATTTTCTGTATTTTATATTCTTGCCTAGTATCAAGTCCATTCCTTTCTTAGGCTGCTATGGAGTTGGGGTGAGGAGCTGGGCTGCTAGCTATGTTTTTGAAATAAGCTCCACAAAAAAGAACAGAGGGAGAGGAGAACAGAGCTGCAACAGAAAGATCTAATCTCACAGCATGATCAAACTGATATTCAGCTGTGTCTGAACTATGTGGTGTATCCCGGTCCCTTGACTGTTCAGACTCAGCGATTATGGGAAAATACTCCCACGCTTTCTCTTGCGTGACAGCCTCCTTTCTGTGCAGTCAGAATTTGGATGGTCAGGACATTCACAAGGCCCAGGTCTTGCTGCAGGGTGGAACCATGGGGCAGCTGCAACGTGCACATAGTTGAAGAGATGGGTTTATCCACAACCTTTCACTATTATGCTGAGGTACCTAGCCTTGACTATCCAAAAAAAAGGCTGCTACATCTTTCCATGCTTCTGCTTTCCATCCTGTAGGCAGCAATGTTTACTCACCCTTGTCAAGTCATTTGAGGTCTTGTATCTACGACAGTGTGAGTAGTAATAAGCAGTAAAGCTGAATAGAGAGGGGGGAAAAAAAGGCTTAGAAGCAGTGTATTTAATTAAAAAAAAATGGATTCTGACTTTATTTGCATAGCCAAATGATTTATTTTTGTACACATTGTCTGCCAGAGATCCCTGTATAATATTGTCAAGTAATGAAATCTAAAGACGCTATGGATTATTGTTTTTGTATATATGCAATGTTCAATGTAAAGTGGTTTCATGCAGAGAACTGAAATGAGACACAGATGATTCATTTACACATTTATTTACTATCCTGCTTATTCTATCAGACTGAAATGGAGAACAATGCATTTATTTTACAGACATTTGACATAAATTAAACAGATATTTTGATGTTGAACAATTGTACAGACTACAACATGCATATTAATATGTAGATTGGTGCAGAAATATTTAGTTGATCAGCAAAATCTAGTATGACAAAAATAATAATCACATTTCCTTTTTTATGAAGTTAAAATGCGGCTGATATGGAGACACTGATACAAATACCACTAAATGTGAGAACTTACTAGTCTAATGGAATCAGATGGTTAGCTGAAAAAATAAAGCTATTGTCAAACAGTCTTATCTACAAAAAGAAATTAAATCAAAATGTTTCTAACAAATACAATAATAATGAAAAAAAGCATGTTTGATGCAATTACCATTGCAAAATGCCCTATTATTCCCCAGCCCCACCCCCAGATACAAACAACGCGTGAAGCAAAAGCAGCATATTCTCCCACAAAGTGTCTGGGGCATTTTGTAAAGGCAGATGAATGAGATTAGACAAGACTTATCACATACACTTTTATCTCCTAGTGACAGTTCTTTCAAAGAAAAGATATGCTGTTAATATAGCAATTTAGGATGAAATGTTGCTAATTCTGTAAAATTGAACAATAGTGAAGACACTGCTATCGCGCCAAGAGAACTTGGAAAAAATACTGTTGTGCTTTTTTTTTTGTTTGCAGCATTCAGAGCATTCACAGAGGAATACAAAGTAAAGTTCATTAAACTCAATAAAACTAATAATAGTCATGCTACCGTATCTATGAAACTAACACAGTAATAACTTATAAACATGAATTATACATTATTTAGTTGATATTTACAGTGATCTTAAAGCAATAGGCTATGTATTCAACTCTCGGGTTCTTTGTACACTAACCCTTCCACGTTTCAGCTTATCAGCATGGCTCCTTTGACTTTTGAAAGAGTTATACAGGTAAAACTCTGCATAACTCTTTGAAGATGTAGAGGTATAAATCCAGAACTCTGCATCCTAGCAGAAGTACCCATGATTGTCCCCAACAGGTTTTTTTGTTGTTTTTATTTTTTTTAAATTTTGTAATAATGTGTTAGAAACTGTTCCTTTTGCCTAAAACTGCAATATATTGCTCCATCCTTCAGTTTTATACAGGCAGAATTCCCACTGGCGTTCTGCTTAAGGACTTCAAGAACAGGCATAAATGTCTCGTATTCTGAACCTCCGCTGAGAGATGCTATCTGAGCAAAAGTTAGAGCGAAAATAGCAGTGTTAAGACATAGGCCCTTCACCTTAAAATAATTTAAGTAAGATAAGGAATAGGCTTTTTTTGTTGCTTGCACTACCTTTCACAGGATATGTCTTAGATATCACAGCAATTAAGCACATGATCAAAACCCTAGTAGCCCCCCAATTTAAATAAATTTCAACTCATGTTCCAAACGGGAAGATACCTAGACATGGTAGAAGGGCACAAAATACTCAAGTTGGGGTTCTGATCCCCCCTCACTGCCTAACTGTTTGCACAGTCATTTGCTTTTATTCGTACCAGTACAAACCAAGAGTTACTGTTAAGTGAAATAGGACTACTTGCAGTCAGTTTAATCATTCCACTGATTTAATGATTTTGGAGTGAGAGTCAATCCTGTGCTGTCTGTACTGTCTTAATCAAACGTAACACTGACTTTAGAGTACATTGACTATAGAAATACGCAGTATTTAAGAGTGAGGTCCAAACTGCAAACCACAACTATCCAAGGGTTATGAATAATTTATTGTTTAGATGATTCCACCTGGGTTAAGTTGTAGAACACACTAGGGACAATTTAATCTTTGGCTATATATTGCTTTTTTTATACAATACCACTGATAACAATGGCAAATTTACTTGAGTAAGGGATTCAGCCAAGACTATGTGGGCTGGAGGTAACAACCACGGTAGAGCTAGTCTATGCCTGCATTAGTAAGTAGTACAACACAACAGAAGAGATTTGTTGAGAACAGTTTGTGGTGACAATTTACACTATGTGTATCAGGGTACTATTTTGGACTAGCTCTAGTCTGGTACCAAGGCCTGAGTGCTTTATACCAGTTGCAGCACAGGACCTGCCCTCATGGAATAAGTTTTCTGGTTCAGCTTCATCTAAAATAATCCAGTTAGCATGGTCCAGGATTGCTCTGTGATGGGAACCAAAGCACAGAACCGGGGATAGCTGAGAGATTCACATCAAGAGAGCTGTCCTGATTTCCACTAAGATGCAAGTGTAAGCACAGCCACAGACTTCCAGATTTAGAAGTGCATTGCTCCTGCTGATGTTAAATATGTATACTTATTTGAGGTAAAAAATTACCCTCATGAAATTAATTACCCAGACTGCTCTTAGGTTCATGGTTTACATTAACCACAAGACTACAGTCCATGCCTAAGGTAATGACCTGTCCCCATTCTGTTTGGCTCATAGGTTTAATTATCCTAATCTTATCTTTTTGAAATAAATTCTAGCTAATAGCATGTTCTTTAGCTATTTTTAATTAAAGACAACAATAATATTTGTGTGCTACTTCCTTGTTCTACAATGGGATCCATCTGGATCTGTGTTAGGTGATATAAAAGAAAATTAAATAGCAATCAATAATAATACAGGATTATAAGGTTATCACTGCTGCTTTGGAAGAAATCTCCATTGCACTAAAGGGTAATCTTTCTTAAATATCATAACACATTTCCCAATAATATTATTTAAACCTGCAACCGAGCACATACAGAGACAAGACTGTTACTCCACCGAAGATGTCACCTGGTGTGTAATTACTGAACAAGAAACCATCGCAGCATGCAAACAATTCTGTCTCTGCCTGCCAGTCACCTAACCTTTCTTTATTAGGGAAACCAATAGAGTAGCTGCAAAGGATTTGGTTCCCAGACCACCTGATCTGTTTTAGAATATGAAAGAATTTCAGCTGGAGTTCAAACTGACAGTAGTGTCATGACTACAATAAAAATGTAGTGGACAAGAGGCAAATATTCACACTTAGACTGATGGCTCTCAGTAGCATTTAGCAGTTAACTGCTTTCACAAAAGCTCTTGGAAAAGCACTGAACAAATGCACTGAAACATCTTGCAGGTTGAGGGGGACACTGCAGGAGTCAGAGCATTTTAAAATTGGAAAACATGAAGCTGTGAGATGGTATGGCTGCAACAGTAAGAGAGAGAAATGACACTCAGTTCTTGTTCCTTGGTTCAAATGCAATAGAGTCCATCTGGCCATTTGCACTAGACTACCAAAATGCTTTCCTGATAAACAAAGCCACACCTATTGTCTCGTTTGGTGCGTCGGCTTATAACTGCTTCCAAAAAGAAGAGACAGTTGGTGTTTGCAGGGCAATGAGTAGAGATCCAAAGATCAACAAAGATAAGAACACACAGCATCTCCTTTTTCAGGAAAGTCTTCTGAAAAACAACTGCAGATCAGTGAGTGGGTAATAACATCACTGAAAATCTCAGTAGACACCTGCTGGTTCTGGGATAAAAATTAAGATGGGGTAGGACTGGAATTAAATCTTTTTTTTGCTACTAGCATTTTTACCCCATTAGATGTGAACAAGGACTATTTTATATATGTTCTATTATATCTCTTGTTTATACAGTATATTAAAACATGACTTGTTTACTTACAGTTTTCTGCCTTTCTCCCCACTTTACTGTATTTGCATTTCTTGCTTGATTTGTGCTGGCTGCTTTGAAAAAAAACCCAACATATTTCTTGAATTTCTTTGCTTTAAAAATACTTTTTTTTTTAATGAGTATAATGCTACACTTTATTCTCTATCCAAATGATAAAAAAATTAAATGAATGGAAAAAACCACCCAGGTGGGCCCTGGACATTTTTACCAGGCTGCCTGTATTTGCAACAGGGCTTGAAAACGACAGCTGACTTTTGTACTGGACTGCGAGTTAGAGATGAGGTTGAAGGAGTTAATTACACAGTTTGAAGGTAAACTTCATTTCAAATAGACCTAAGGAAACTGAAGCTCAGCCTGTATGTTGGGGAAGAGACCTACTTTTAAAAGAACCAGTTGTTTTTCAAGGAATAAAACAATGTTGCCCAGTGTTAGCAGTTAGGAACTAAGATTCAAGATGCCAATTGTCATTTTGATTTACGTACGATATAGGCAAAAATACAATTTTCTGTACACACTTTTGGTTATGTAATATTGTGCCAAAAAGCTCTTCAAGTCAGTTGCTCTAGTGTTAGATCAGATATCACCTCTCTAACATCACTAATGTTTGAATTTTGAGACCAATTTTGAAGTGAGGACACAGTGCATTAGATTGCTGCATTAGCACAGAGGCTTCTATGTTCTAAACAATGAAGCATTAAAAGGCCTTTTGTGTTTTCATTTAAAAAAATGTATTTTATATAAATTCTGTAGTGCAATAACTTCCTACACCATGTTACATTCTTTACGTTACGTGCTTCCCCTGTAAACAACTTTCCTGTATGACCTTCCCTTGCCGTTTGTGCGATATATTATTCCCCCCACCCCAGGTTTGGGTTAATGTGACTATTTACTCAAAAATTTTTCTGATCACTCTGTGAACATCTTTTAAATGTATACATTTGGCTTCATCACTGAAAAGGAGTTAAAACTTTGATTCAGGATTCTGCAGTTAGTATAAAATATAAAAAATAGATTGATTGCAAAGCTATCTCCCTGAACAATCTTCATTTTCCAGCGATACAAAGAGTCAGACCCCTTTCAGGTGCACAGGGGAGTAACTACATCTTAAGACACCTTAAGTTGTTTTGAAATTCCACAGCTGTTGGAGACTCACTCCAGAACTCAAAAACAACCCTCCCCTTACTGTGGTAAATGGGTAATAAGTCTGAAATGGCTTCAAAGTTATTTTTAAAAACAAAAGAATACACTCAGGTACTTTTGCATAATTTGCTACGTAGCAATTCCTGATGAATGAAGTGATCCTGGACTACGCTTCTCACACGTGCTGTACTGGAACGAAAGCCAGGTCCAGTCCTGCAGCTGCTCAAGTAAATGTTCTGATCAGGAATTATACATGAGCTATGTTTTCAGGAGTGGATCCTGTTTATGCAGTCAAGAGTAGAAAAACCAAATATCTAAACCTGTGCTTCTGGAAATAATATTCAGCATAGTCAAAAGCGTATAATGAAATTATATCAAAACCACTTCTGAAGCTTGATCCTTTTGCTGCCAAGATTTCCAAACAAATACATCTGTTGATAAGGAGAATTGCATTTCCTTTACTTGTACAATTCCAAACTAAATGTGCTTCTCCGAAAGCATTTAAAATATGACAGTCGATAAGGGCCTGGTCTTCTCATCTGATTTACATTGTTAAAGCTCCCGTGGGTTTTAATCAAGACAGAGAGACTCTTGCCATCCTCATTTATATTTCAGTCAATCCCTTTTTCCTTCAGACTCCCATTGGTTTCAGGGGAAATTCATCTGCATAAGGATTGAGGCTTTGTTGTCACTACTATTGAATTAGTGATTTTAATAGGGCAGAATCAGGTTTGCATAAGGTTTAGCTCAAGAGAGCTTAAGAAATCAAATTTCTGCTCCTGCAATACATTCCCTATGGCTGGACTCCTCCCTTTCCACCATGTGGCACAGATCTGAGGGGGCTTTTCCGAAGCCTAAGGGTCACCTGGGAGAAAAAGCACATGGTAGGAACACAACACAGACCTCAGTCTTGCCAGAACAAGATCAGTATCTTGAATGGGATTTTTTCTGTGGATCCAGGGCATGGGATCATATCCCATTTTGACTTAATTTGGTCTTCGTTAATTCACTAGGATGTAAAGGCAGATCGAACAGGCCCATGTGATTTCATAAAACTGCACATAGAAAATACAGACCAACACTTTAGGCATATAAAAATTGACTGGCATTTAGTTTTAGTCACTGAAAATATCTAGGAAGGAAAAAAAAAATATAGAAGTTTAATGACTATAAAATACTCAAGAGCTAAGTTTTGGAACAGTGTGACACAACATGATTGAAAAATGTTAAGCAGAATGCCATATAAATAGGTAAAACTGAATGCAGCAACAAGTTGCAACGAACTGCAACTAAGGACAAAAAAATTCATTTTCATTTTGAGAATTAATGACCAGACATTGTTCAGAAAAAAAAATAACATTATATTCCCAGTTTTTCAAATGACTGAAGAGACACCTTAACGTTATGGAAACCAGAAAGCTTACATAAATATAGAAAACTCTGTGTTTTTTACATAAACCGAAGGATTGCGCTGTGCTCGTGGTTTGGCTCAACCACCAGAATCCGTGTTCGGGGGCTTTTCAAACCTGCCTCTTTTCCATGGGCCAGGCTTCAGCCCATGGTGGCATCAGCCCAGCCATTTCAAGCAGAGGGCAATGTTGCAACAAAAGTGTTTACTCTTTCTCCTGCAACGCATTAGGTGCCTGACTTCTACACATTTAAGTGACAGAAAAATGACATGTGAGTTAAAAAATCACCGAGGTCCACTGTGGGAAATAGAAGCCTGCTGTTAGAAACCCCGTGTTGGTTGGTCTCAAGTGCTCTTAAGGCTTCCATCCTTGCTGTCTCAGCATCTTTGCAATGCTTGCCGTTACAGCGCTGAGCAGGAAGAAGCGTTCGCTCCCTTCTGCGCACGGGGAGAGAGGACCAATCTCTGGAACAAACCTGTGGAGCAGCAGGGAACTGATGCTACAGCTTCTAAACACCTCCTTAGACTTTTAACTGATGGACCCTCTGGCTATTAGCTGTGAGGCTGGACTGCTGCTCGTGCAAACTGTGGTAAGGGAGTATCCAGTTTCAGCAGAAAATCAGAGGGCAGCAAAAAACCCCGGTATTTTGTTCCATCCACCCCACTACCCCAAAAGAACATTTTGTAGGACATGTCTGTGTAGCAGCATACTTTTATACTTTTGCTTATGTTTAGGATTAATGAATTGAATAAACTTTTAATGGTTTGGGGAATTAAAGTAATATATAGGGTTTTTTATTATAGCACAGGAAGCTATTGCTGCTGGATAAAAAGATGATAGCTCTTTTCAGACAGTGGTGGGATGGTACTTTGCAATGAAGGCTTTGGTTCAGCATCTTTCTTTTACAAAGCTGGAGGGTATCAGAGAAACCAAAGATGCTTTGGCAGGATTGACATTTCCCTTTATTTAAGAATAGGAGAAAGCCTGTACGCTGCTTTTGGAACAGCCATGAGCGTATGGGTTGAGGCAAAGTTGATGAGTCAGGTCATACCTCCCGTCACTCCAAATGATTGAACTGAACAACACAGACAAGCTTCGGGGCATTGAAAACCTGGGGCAAGTCGCGTGTACTTGAAGCCTGTTTTTTCCAGCTATGTGATCTGTGAGCATCAGAGTTACTACTTCCCCCTAGAAAGATTGTCTCTTAGGTCCTTACGCCATACCAGCTTCAACAACGTTGTGGTTATTGAAGTGCAGGCACTGCGTGTGAAGAAAACGGAGAGATTGCTCAAAAATCATGCAGAAGCAAATACACTAAATCAAAGGAAAAAATGTGGGTAATTTTTTTTTTTAATACCGAGTTAAAAGCAATATTCCAAGAGATTGTGAACTTTTGGATATGTCTATATAGCCATTTGGCACTATTTATTGCCACAGAAAAACCTCTATGTTTTTCTTTTTATTTTAAAATGGAATATCTTTTTCTTTAGTCATGAAATGTTGCCAGTTTTCTATAAAAATATCAAATGCTTCAAGTTCTGGTCATTAAATCTTTGTTTTCCTCACAGGATCATTAATTAAACTGACAAATGCAATAACTAATGTTATGCAAATGAAAAAAAAATCATGATTTACAGCACAGATAAACTAAAATACCGTAGTTTATATAACAGATACACTCGTGAGCTTTGTAACAGAAAGCAAGATACATGAGATGCTTAAAATAGAAGTTGCAATTTTGCAACATAAGTCTGTACAAAACCTCCAGGCAGCACGCTGTGAAGGAAGTACCTGTGTTCCAGGAAATGCTTTTTCCATAAATCCTTGTTAACAGTAGCTTTCCCCCGAACCCCAAACTATTTACAAATATATGCATTTTGCAAGCTCAAAGCACCTTGTTTCACATCTTTATGAATGCATGCATTGACATTTCATCCTTTCATGTGCAAATTCTAAAATTCATTGTAACCAAGAAAACAAAAGAAAAAGTTAAAAGAGTTCAAAATCTCTCTACAATCATAAGTGAAAGGATCGAAAATGTCAGATGTTGCAGAACGCCAGCTCCTAACAGAGCTCTCTTTATTTTATTCACTGTTCTTGAGTCATTTTTTCCCATTTTTTTGAGTTTGTTACAAAAAGCAGTCTTTTTTTTTTTTTTTAAACAGTATTTAAACTAAACAACTCTTCATGCCATGCAAAAATAACATTTTATGCACTTTTTTTGAGGCTTTCCATGTTTTAGTTCATAGGCATTACTAACTGTGTTTTAAGAAAAGGGTTTTTTATTGCTTTTGTAACTAGTCACATGCTAGTTTCGCGTGTGGGACAGTAACCGGTTTCTCCTGGACTTGAATGAATTTCTGGGGCAAATAAATGGTTTTCCATTTTGTGACCTTCTTGGTTACTGTCTTTCTTGGCCTCACCCACAGCATGGTAAATGTCTTGGGTACAGTTGTGGCTCACGCTTTTGGGTGAGGAGCTGACCGGTGGCTCCTCTGTTAAATGGTTGCCATCATTGTGCTTATCCCCACAGCAATTGGTCTTGATATCCTGTTGCTTTTCGTGTTTCATACCATGTAACTCCATAAACTCTTCTTCTTCCCCAGTGTCTATTTCAGTGAAGCTCCTCCTCTCTTTTGAAGGGAAAGTGAAAAACTTCTGTTTGGGAAAGAGAGGGGACGATTTTTTACCAGGTCCCTGACCGAGTGCTGATGCGTCAGCACCAAGTAAAGGTCGCTCACCTTGGGGTGAATTTTCTTCTAGGAGAATGGTGCTGATGTGCTGAGGGGTGGCCTGTGTGAAGTCTGCTCCTGCCATTACTGGCAGCGGCCTTGCAGTGCTCGGTGGAGTTTGTGGAGCACCACCTCTATTGTCTTTAAAATTAACTTTAAGGGATCTAGATTTTAACGGGTTGCTACCTTTCAGGGAACTTTTGGGGCTTTCCATGGCAGTGTCTGAATGCAAATGACCATGCAAACCAGTTTGGGACCCACTGCCATCACTGATAACAGCTCTGTCGACTGGATTATACTCAAAGGTGACATCGGTTGGAGAAAACATTCTGTCTTTTGTGAACGGTATGAATTGAGAACTCCTTACTCTTTGGTTGTCTTCCAGGTTAACAGCATCAGCTGGAAATCTTATTTGTAAGTGAGAGCCAGGAAACAGAGAAAGGGGAGACCTCTCCGTTTCCGTGAAGTCGGTCGCACAACTGGCAAAACTGTCGATACTGGATGTGCTTCTCATGTCTGTTATGATGTCCGTAGGTCCAGTTGGCAACGGATCTCTCTGACCTGTAACTTCTTCCATTTCTATTTCTTCTTCATACACAGGTGGCTTTGCTGACTGGTCTTGGTAACCAGAGTTAAGGTTAGGCTGAGACTGAGTTTTAGTGATTTCGTTATACAGCATCTCCAGTTTTTGGGCACTGAGGTGCTGCGGGCTGGAGGATGCTGCGGCGTTGTTTAATTGCTCGTGGGAGTCTTGTTGACTAACTTCTTGGTATTTGTTCTCATAAGACTTGTTTGAACTTGTTTCAGACATTGTCCTTCTGGCCCATTTCCACCGGCTTGGGGACAGGTGGTTGTCATCAGGTGTCTCCTTTGGATTGGCTGCTTCTCCAGGCTTACCAGAATCTACTGCTACATCTATCATTTCCATGCTGCGAGCAAAGGCATCTTTCAGGTTCATGGAGACAATACTGCCGTTTCTTTTAGCCCTCTCAAGTGCTTCTCTCCTCTTGATTGCTTTCTCCTGTCTTTTCTGCTCCTTATAAAACTCTGAGAAATTGTTCACAATGATTGGTATGGGCAGGGCTATGACGAGCACTCCAGCAATACAGCAAAGTCCTCCAACTATTTTACCTAATAACGTCTTAGGATAAATGTCACCGTATCCTACGGTAGTCATAGTGATTGTTGCCCACCAGAATGATGCAGGGATGCTTGTAAATTTTGTAGCATCCTCATCCTTCTCAGCGAAGAATACAAGGCTCGAAAATATCATTATTCCCATGGCTAAAAATAATATCAACAAGCCCAATTCATTGTAACTTCTCCTGAGCGTAAAGCCTAAAGACTGAAGGCCTGTTGAATGTCTGGCGAGCTTAAGAATCCTTAGGATCCTCATAATACGAAATATCTGCACTACACGTCTGACGTTTTGGAACTGCAGGACACTTTTATTGGACTCCGTGAGGAAAATAGTGACATAGTAGGGCAAGATAGCCAGTAAGTCAATGACATTTAACGGACCCTTGAAGAATTTCCACTTATTTGGTGAGGACAGAAAACGCAAAAGGTACTCCATGGTAAACCAAGCAATACACACAGCTTCAACGTGTGCTAGCTGAGGGTTGTCATTTGGCTGCCCAAATTCATCTATTTCTTGAAGCTCTGGCAGTGTGTTAAGAGACAAAGCAATAGTGGACAGTACGATGAACAGAATGGACACAATGGCCAAAATCTGTAAAACAAAATAAACAATGCTTTGGTTAGACTGATACAAGTGTATTTGTCAGGGCTTGCTTAAATCCTTTCAAATGCGCGTGTGTCAGACTCAGAATGGTGGAAGCTGCTTTGGGAGTTGCATTCATTATTTTGTTTTGCTGTTTTGCTTTTGCACAGAGAGAAAACATTAGGATCGTCTTAGACACGGTCACAACCTGCTGGTTTTACTGCCTGCAGTAAGCCAATCCATTTCGGAAAGCAAGCCATGACTGGTCTTACCATTTTCAAATTACAACGGGAGGTGATATTTACTATTGCAAGTTACCAAGTGAAGGTTATAAAGTGCCTGCTGATGTGCGGAGCATTATTCATTTTCTGCACTAAGTGTAATTATGTAAAACTTTACACAGTGGAGAGAATTGATTGTGAAATACCGAGTGCGCATTGTCAATTTAGTACTGCATAGTGCACACCTTCCTAGCCATGAGTATATTTATGATCCAAATGTCAAAGTTAAGAAAAATAAACAAGCAGCATTGTTCAGGGGACTCGTCCTACCGACTTGTCACGTGTAGACAAATTTCAGGTGCTACAAGAATTGAAGGTATCGACCCTGAATTAGGTTGAGCGCAAAATGTTAAAAAGTAAGCAGTAGTTTGAAGGTGAACCCAGTTTCTCAACATGATTAAAATGGTGTAAGTAGACGAATGCTTCCTAGAAACAGTGTTTCAATTTCTCTCTCAGGAGATGGGTTTTCTGAAATATTTTGTCCTTAATTTTGATAAAGTTCAGGCACTTCCGTACCTTGCAGCCTTCGATTCTGCCTGGATCAGCTGGTCATTCTCATTTACAGAACCGGTATTATGAGAAAAGAAATGAATCCATCAGAGAACCTAATAGTTTTACTGTGAAGTTTAGTTATTTATAGTCAAAGGACTATGGGCAGCTTTGAGATGGTCAAAGTGTTAAAGTGATGCAAAAATTATCATAACGCTTTCCTTGGAAAAAAATATATTGTTTTGGTTAGAAGTCCTAAGTAAATCCACATTTCTATTAGAAATACTAAAATCAGTTGTTTTCTGTTTTAAAGCTCAGTTTATGCTCCTTCATAAAAGCATTTTCTCTCATTTCTCAGCGGTGGTAACATTAATTCCATGCGGTGGTGTTTGGCATACTTCCAAGGACACAGGGAAATCTGACAAAATTGCTGTCATACCCAAAAAGAGTGTAATGCAATGAAGCAGAATGCAGGTGTGACGATGAGAGATAGATCACAGTGGTGATAATGGCCCCAGAGGTGGAAAGGCCACCTCACTCTAACTTTGAGAAAAAGAATGGTAAGCCTGTTTCAGCTATGGGTTACTGTCATGGTTTAGCCCCAGTTGGCAACTAAGTACCACACAGCCACTTGCTCATTTCCCCTCTCCCCTGGACAGAATCGAAGGAAAAGATAAAAAAACCTCATGGGCTTAGAAAAGAACAGTTTAATAATTGAAAATAAATGAAATAAAATAATGATACAAATAATAATACTAATATTAGCAATAATATGTAATGAAAATACCACTACCACTGTGTAATAAAAAGGAGAACAATAGAAAAAAAAGTTACAACTGCTCATCACCCACCAACTGATGTTCAGCCAGTCCCTGAGCAGCAAGAGCCAGAGCTAGAGTGAGCGCTAGCCAAAGCCTGAGAGCCCCAAGGGCCAGACCCTCCTCGTTAGTGCCCTCCAGCTTATATACTGAGCATGACATCTTATGGCATGAAATGTCCCTCTGGTCAGTTTGGGTCAGTTGTCCTGGCTGTGTCCCCTCCCAGCTTCCTCTCTGCAAGAAGCCGGGGACACAGGGGCAGTATCTGAAATGGAAAAGTCCTTGACTTAATATAAACATTGCTTGGCAACAACTAAAACAATCAGTTCTTCTCAGCACAAATCCAAAACGCAGCCTCATACTAGCTACTGTGAAGAGAATGAACTCTTTCCTAATGAAAACCAGCACAGGTACGAAGCACCAATTCAGCTCTCTAATCACAAACTGAGGTTGCTCATGGTGTGAGTGGTCTCTATTTGGCATCATCTTGTACTTATGTGCTATATTTGGCCTTCTTTGGCTAATAATAGTACAGAACAGGTAGCACCTTTCATATTTTGAAGTATTCCAAACAGATTTGTATCTCTCCCTATCTGTGCTGCTTCTGCTGGGTGTTTTTTGGGTCTTTTTTTTTCTTTTTAAGATATATTTATTGGCGGAATAAGGTCCATTCATTTCTCTTGCCAAGTGAGTTATGGACCACCTGTCTTCATCCTTTGTACAGCCCATTCAGAAAACATACTCTGGTTAATCTATCCTATTTAGGAGGATAAGTTTCCCTTTGAAACCTGTGCTACCACACCAGCAAAAGAAGGCAATCTTAGTAAAGAATGAAGGTAATAACATAGCATACCAAGGCAGGGCTGATTAAGGAAATTTGTGATGTCCTGTAGCTAGGACAGAGGCAGACAAAAGGCAGCACCGTTGGAGAGCAATAACTACCTTGCAAACTGTGAAAATTGCCTGTATCAGATTTCACTGTGAAAAAGTTTGAATCTTAAAGGTTCTGCACTTCACTGAAATCACTGTGAAATAACTAATATACACTTGAGTTCTCCAACATACTCAATAACATAATTATACTTTCAGAATTCAAAGAACAAATAAACAAGGCAGAGGTCTGAATTGTTGAGCTTGCAGCTTCTGTCAAACTGATGGCTTCCTCGCTGGGGTCAGCATTGGAATGTAAATAACAGCATAGGAGAAAGCTGTATAATACAAGTGCCCAATTACTTGACATGTGTTGTCCTTAAAAATGAAAATCATGAGCATGTATCTGCCCAGTTGTCACCAAGCTAGTTTTAACTAGGAAACACCAGCATTTCAGTCTTTCATAGGGAATTTATTTTATGCATAAATGTTCACCAGCATACAAAAGATCTTAGAAAAGAGGTGAGTTAATGTATAGCACCCCTTCTTATGCTGTGTGACAGCTCTAAAACTCCATGAATTTTATAGGTCTTGAGCACAAACCTTTCCTGTTCAGAACTGCCACCCAAAGTGTTTTATTGACAACCACCATCTATCTGCTTGTTCAGCCATTCATTCATATGCTGGTAACAGGCAATCCTGAACTCTGCCAGTTATTGACATAAAATATACAGAATAGCAGGCATGGAATTGTTAGTATTTTATACAAGTCTTCTATAAGCATGAGTCAGTTCTTGGTGAAAAAAAAATACAGCAAAGGAAAGTATTTTGCTTTCTTCTGATATAAGAATCTCAAGATTTTATTTGTCTGGGAATTTGTTGTGTAATTAAAGTTGTCCTCATTCCACACACATTGTGTTTTAATTATTACAATTGAATAGATTTTACAACTCATTAGGCCAAAAATGGCAGAGGATCACTAGGAAGAACAGGATCAACTGAGTCTACATAAACAAAAATCTGGTGAGACCCCACCTGGAGTACCATGTTCACCTCTGGAGCCCCAAACATAAGAAGGACATGGACCAGTTAGTGCGAGTCCAGAGGAGGCCACGATGATGCTCAAAGGGCTGGAGCGCCTCTGCTATGGGGACAGGCTGAGAGAGTTGGGCTTGTTCAGCCTGGAGAAGAGAAGGCTCCGGGGAGACCTTATAGCCCCTTCCAGTACCTGAAGGGGCTACATGGAAGCTGGGGGGGACTTTTTACAAGGGCCTGTAGTGACAGGACAAGGGGTAACGGGTTTAAATTGAAAGTGGGGAGGTTTAGATTAGATATCAGGAAGCAGTTCTTCCTGGAGAGGGTGGTGAAGCACTGGAACAGGTTGCCCAGAGAAGCTGTGGATGCCCCATCCCTGGAAGTGTTCAAGGCCAGGCTGGATGAGGCTTTGAGCAACCTGGTCTAGTGGAAGGTGTCCCTGCCCATGGCAGGGGGGTTGGAACTGGATGGTCTTTAAGGTCCCTTCCAACCCAAACCATTCTGTGATTCTATGAACACTTCGGAGATTGTATCATGCTGGTAAATCCCCACAGAACAGATGTAGGCTATATTAACAGAAGCACTGAGTTTGTAAGAAAGGCCTGTAGCAATCTGATAGGCTAAATGTGGTGATACAGAAGAGTAAAAAACCCACCACTGGCTGAATCCTTCCCAGAAAAAGTTGCTGTGTTCCGGGCATGTTTCTGGAACGATATTCTGGACTGAAATGCCTGGAAAATTCTGTATACTCCAGGTAATCTATCTATGACCACAGTTTGGCTATGTAATTCTTGACATACTATTTTTAATTTGAATTTCAAAATAAAACAAATATTCTCTTTAAGTGACAGATTCTGGCAGCTGATGTCATTTAGCTATGGTCCTACAAAAAGACATAAAGATCCAACTGTATTAAACTTTAAAAATATTTCCTTATAAATTGCAAAATGTTTCTAAATGAATGGAGATATTCAAATTTCTTTCTTATGGGCTGGATATGATACATTTGAATCTGCTGATGATGAAATGAATAGTAACACATTCCTTGAGTTAATGATGCAGGCTTAACCGGCTGCTCCAGATACTGCTGTTTCTGATTTTGAGGAGGGGGAGGCAAGGACTGATAGCAATCTCCTGAAAATAGTGGTTTCCCAGTATTAAATTGCCACTAAAAATGGTCTCTTTTTACTGTGCCCCCATCTCATCAGTCATTACTGCCAGCACTGTGAGGACTTCTGCACAGAATGAGCATACAACCGAGGCAGAAAATAAAGGCGTAATGGAATGGGCTTCACATTGCTTGTTGCAGTTCTGCAACTACTGGTATTGTGAAAAGGCACCTGACATAACTGACATGCCAGTGTTATTGTCACATATAGCAGAAGGTTCACAATAACCTATAGCTGCTCAAGGAAAGTCCAGTCGAGCCATATCTAACAGCCAGTGCACTATATTTGATTATTACCAGGTTCAATCTGCAATCAGGTAAAACTGTATTAGCAATGTTTTTTCCTTATTTTTTGTTCCAGGGTGGGATCTAGGGTAGGATCTAGACCATTTAAATAACAGATGGCAATATAGTCTCATTACTTTTCAAATCTCTAGCCTCCCTAGGCACTGAAATTTATCAGACTGTTACATGTTCTTCACTTTCTGCAATTAAATGGATGATGTTATCTGCAAATAAAGTGCTCTACCAGTATCTTTAGCTCTGGATGCAGGAAAAACTCAGAAAAAAACCAGTCATTGTTCAGCTTTTGAAAGAATTCAGATAACATTTTCTGGATAACTGTATCAGGTTTCTTGGGCACTAAGCTATATCCTCTCAGAAGCATCTTCTGTTGGGAAAGAGGTGTCTACATCTAGATTTGGACAGATACAGAGCTGGTTCTTCAGAGAAACCGGAGAGCTACCAAGCGCTGCAGCCAGCAGGCCATGCTGTGTCGTGCACGGCAGTGTCCTTGGCCTGTAACGCAGAGCTCCCCGCTTGCACCCAGACAGCCACAGCCACCCTGGCAGAAGTGGGTCAGATCATGGAGGTTTTGATTCCTCTGAAGGAATAATCCCATGCAAGTGGAAGACGTATTTGTAGGCTCACTAGGAAGTTTATGGAAATCAGTTTAAATCATCAGCATCCTTTACTGTCAACCATCTTCAGATCACAATACTGAGTTTGCAGTCGAATGGAACAAAAAGTTTTGCTCAGTGGGAGCACTGTCTTGTACATCTGCCGAAATATCTGTGTGTGTCCTGTTCTGGAGACCTGGGACTATCCAAACGAGATGCTTACTGGAGCAGAAAAGACAACACTACAAATTGAGCTGCCTTCCAACTACAGACATTACCACATGAGGAATTTCAAGAATAGTCAGGACATCACACTGTAGATATTTAGGGGAAGGGGCCATTATGCTTTCAGGGAGGCATGAAACAGGAGACAAATAAGGACAAACCCTACTTGGATTTGGTCCAAACTGGAATGCAATGAAGTTATGGCAAACCTTATGCATGACAGTTGTAGCCAATCAATAGATATGCAACACTGAAAGTTATATAAGGACAGATGTATTGTATATGTTTGCAAATACTCCTTTCTTCGAGTCATGGGGAAATTAACGGCCAGTTACTAAAATTAGACCTACTTACCAGTTGAAAATTATCCTAAAACTATTACTGAGAAAGAAATAAGACATCAGCCTCCAGTCGGGTCAGGTCCTCTGACCTCAGCCTCCGCTTTGCCATTACAGGGCTGAGTCAGTACTTGCAAGAGTGAAGACAGAATTTCAGCATATAGTAAGAAAGAAGTTTATATGATTCTGTCATAAAGCCTCAAAACAGACTTCTTTTGTAGTTGTCATATAGGGCCTGCAAACCATCATTACAAGTGGAAAATTGCCAGTGCTTATGCACATCTACCCTTTCAGAGCACACCCTCCACCTCTTCTTACCTCTCTAGAGTAACTTCTGATTGCAGACTCCTGGCACAGAGCTCCACATAGAATACAGTGCTTAATTTTTGAAAACTAAGATGGAGGAGAGGTGAATAATTTAACAGAATAACATAAATTTAGTTCAGCTTACAGCTCTATCCCAGTTGCCCTTTCAGGAACACATCTGATAATGGCTCTGACAGCATGTGTAATCACTGAACAGCTTCTCTCTGCTACTCTTGATCTCCTTCCTTGATGACATTATTTAGAATTCCGACCTTTCATTTCCACTTTTCCCTAGATCATTATTATTAATATTTTCAAGGACTAAATCTGAATGTTCTTCATTGATCTTTCAAGGTATTAAGCCTGATATTAACCTCCGTATATGAACGTTAAGCTCTTAGTATTGTACTTTCCTGGCACCTAGATGATGCACAGCCTTTTCATTTTGTCTCTTTGCACTGGGATGACTGTCACCTTAAAACCTTAGTCTGGAAGTGCTCATTTAGGATGTTTTCACTAAAGATTTAGTGACTAGCTCCATAGACACTCCCAATCTTATCTTTAGATATAAGCACTGGCTACTAATTTCATCAGTAGCTGAGCAGCCACTACGCTGTCTTCAGTTCCTCTTGACAGACCCAAATTCTCATTCAGCTAGTGAATTCAAGTACTTCTAGATGTTCACTGATGGCTCCATGAAGTTCATTGGTGACTCTACCTACATAGTCCTTTCTTAAATGAGACTTTAATGTCCCATTGTCCAGGGATGTGCTGTCCTGTCAGAATCACCCAGACTGGAAGCCAACATGTGGAGTAGTGAAGATGAGGGTAGGTAGTCCAAGGGACTGCCTTTGCTTTTGTATTGTGTTGTCCTTCAGGTCTGTGTCTGAGGAGGCCCCCGGGAGGTAGTAGTTTGCTGCATAACAATCCCAGTGTGCATGGGAGACTAATGAAACTGGCTCCAGTGGGTTTACCTGACCTGAGAAACTGCTACTGTCTTGGCACATCCTTCACATCTGAAGTTCAGTCATAAAGCCTGTCTGTGTAGCTGGTATCCTTCCAGCTTGAGAGCCCTGAAGAACTCCATCAGTTTTCACAGAATCTTTCCATGCCTATTCCTCTTCCACTTTGTGCTGACCTTCCCATTCCACAGACTAATATTAGCCTTAGAAGACCTACTTTCTCAGCAGGGATAAATCTGCTTAGGAAAGGATCCTATGTTCTTTGAGAGCAGCCTAGTATACTTCTGATTTAAATTGACAGTAATAAAATACATCTCCATTATGTTATGGATAGATTACTGGTTTTTTTTGTATTGAAGCTATTAGGATAACAGTAATAGAAGACATCCCTCCTGCACTCTGTGGTGGGCAAACTGCATTTACTTAATGACTTGATTATTGCTTTAGGGAAGGACAACCCTGAGGTTTTCAACACCTAGAATTTCAGCATCAGGAGTTAGTAAAATGTGGGTTTGAGCATCTGATTATGCCTGAATATGGAGGTGGCATAGTATAAGACAATATTCCAGTATTGGAAATTGAAATTGGAAAAATGAGAACCCTGGAATGCGGACTGAGTCTCTATGAATCTGAACACAGGGACCCTTAAAGTTTGTTAGAACACTAGTGGAACATTAGCTACATAGTGGAAAAACAAGTGCAACATTGCTAAAATTTATTGTGACCAAAAAGTGGTGACTGAGATCGTGGAGACCAGAGGAACTGCACTAGGCATAAGGAACTGCACAAAGTAATAGGCAAGGGATTGCATGTGTGACTATTAGCTGGATCTTAGCACAGTGCTGAAGAAACCTGCAGTAATTAATTATGAGCAAAAGTTGAGGATAATACTGGGGATATCTGTTAGACTGGCAAAGGTGGGAGACCTTAAGTAGTCACAGATGAAGGCAGTCTTCATAGTTTGGGAAGTGGCATACGTATTCAGTTCAGCATCAGTGAAAATAACTCTGAATACTGTTTATTTAGCACAAAGCTAATGAGCATTACTTTGGGCTTGTTAACAGATTAAAATCCATATGAAGTCAGTTCTAATTTTTTGTTGTTGTTGTTGTTAAACAGCAAAAGGCTATCCAGCTGGAGGCATGAAATCAATTATTTAATGATAAATAACAAACTGCCCACTAGGACTTAATATAGAAGAAATGGCAGATCCAGAGTCAGTGTAAGTGAATTGCTTTATTTTTTTTCACTAGACTTTGGATAAGTCCATGAATTTGTCTGTCATATTGTTGACAGAAGTGGAGCTGGTACCTGCTTGAAATTATAGTGCAGCTACTTTAATCAATTAAATCACTTAAAGTAGGTTACAGTGAAAATAAAAATTATATATAGCTAAAGCTTTCTTTTCTTTTTGTTTTTCTTTCTAAAGCTTTTTTTTTCCTATGAAGAAAGCCTGAGAAAGCTGGGCATTTTCAACATGGAGAAGAGAGGGCTCTGGGGAGAACTTACAGCCCCTTCCAGTACCTGAAGGGGCTACAAGGAAGCTGGGAGGGGACTTTTTACAAGGGCCTGTAGTGACAGGACAGGGGGTAATGGGTTTAAACTGAAAGTGGAGAGGTTTAGATTAGATATCAGGAAGAAATTCTTCACAGAGAGGGTGGTGAGGCACTGGAACAGGTTGCCCAGAGAAGCTGTGGATGCCCCATCCCTGGAAGTGTTCAAGGCCAGGCTGGATGAGGCTTTGAGCAACCTGGTCTAGTGGAAGGTGTCCCTGCCCATGGCAGGGGGGTTGGAACTAGATGATTTTTAAGGTTCCTTCCAACCCAAACCATTCTGTGATTCTATGATAAGAATGGGAGAGAATTCACTCCCCACAGATGAACATAAAAAAATAACTTCAAGAGTAATGTTAAAGACTTTATTTGTAAAATAGTTTTGTCTTCTGCAAAGCTTTTTGACTTCTCTAATATTATTTTTAGAAGAAACAGTTTGCCCGTGTCAGCTAAATTTATTAGAAATTAATGATATGTCTAATAAAGTCCCTGTGTGTCCTCATTCAGAAGTCTTCTAAACCTTTTGATGAGCTGGCATGTTTCCTATTTTTAGGTTGTGTTTTGTACCAGCTGTCTAATTTTTGAGTAGTGAAAGCCGATTATTATTATTTGGATGGATGTACTAGAATCTTTAAAGTTTCCACCTAAGTCATGGCAAAGAGCTTGCAGTTTCCAAGTCTTTTGCATAGCAGACCATATGCAAGATCTGTTACGCATTCCTTGCTCACACAAAACATTGGCTTCATTACCAGGAATTTAAAAAAAAAAAAAAAAAAAGAAACTCAGCCTAAAACAACCCCAAAGCCAAACAAGGAGGTTATCTCTAGCAAGCTGCCAGTCAGATGCAAAGGCAGAGATGCTGGGAGCGGAGCGGGGGATCCAGCGGGGGCAGAGGAACCCAGAGGAGCGGTGGGATCCAGGTGAGCAGTGGGTCCCAAAGGGGCGGTGGGACCCCGCGGGGCAGTAAGACCCGGCGGGGCAGGGCGACCCGGGAGCTGTCCCCCGCCCCGGTGCTGAAGGCGGGCCCTCGGCAAAGCGGGTGCCGTCGTGCGCTGTCTGCGTGCATCCACAATCACTGTAGAACCCTTTTATCCCATCACCTTAAATATACGAAGCTATGGGATGTAAACCAGTTACCAAGATCATACTGGCAAAATAAAGATAATGCTGGCACAATACTTGTTTCTCAGACAAAATACCATTGAAGTAGGCTGGAATCTCACCAGAGGTGAGAGATTTCTTTTTACTGCTTTCATTAAAAACACCCACCACATCATGGTGGAGCTACATAAGCAGGAGTAATGAAAAATCAAACCCCAGTTGTTTAGCTCTGAAAAGTTTTAGTATAGGCAGTTGAATGGATATAATGGGGGAAATCAACACACCTGATGTACAGATTTATTCTGATCCTCCTAATTTTGATGTTACCCTTCAACTTCAAACAGACGGCTGAATGTAACTGATTTCAAAAAGAAGTTCTGTGGAAATGAGAAATTAAACTTCTTGGGTCTCACTGTTTGTATTTGCCATTTCATTTTAATGCAATTTGTTTACAGCTGAGACCTCAGGTTATTAACCAGGACTGTACACCTGAGCCTAATTTGCTGACAACCATATTAAGTTTTTTGTTTAAAACTACTCTCATTCTATTGTCTTTTTACCATTGACTGCGAATGCCTTTTAGTGATACAATAAAGTGAGTAAGGATGACCTCCTGCCTGAAGACTGCTGTTATCTATCAAAGAGATTTGCTACTCAGCCTTATTTGAAATTATGACAGGCAGAAAATTCAGACATAATCTTTACTCACACTTCTAAAATAATTTTTCTTGGCTTCATGTCAATTTATTTATGTACTCCAGAACTGCTGTTCTATATAAAACATCTACATCAATCTATAAGTTTATATAAAGCTTATGCCAATATTTCCCATACTTGTGGAACCAGAGAAATTGTTAGGGAAATTATTCCATTCTGTTGTTTCCTCTTTTGCAATGCAGTCATGTGTACTTAAAAGCCTACATTTCTTAACTGTCTTCTCTTCTACTAACTGAAAGGTGACTGTAATTTCTTTTTCCCTTTTTCCTCATAACCAATTTAGACTTCTGCTGGACATATACACATTAGATACTTTTTCTCATTACTACATAAACTTATATTTATGACATTTAAAATATTAACAATAATTTCAACAGAAATATATGAACCTTTCATATCATATATCATATCATATGTTTTAGGATGCTATCAAATTCTAGAAGATATTATTATATTTAGTAGTTACACTCATTTCATGCTTCAAAGACTACGCCTATAACCATGGGGACTGTGGCCTCAATATAAATTGGAAGGGAAAGGCAATGAGAAAGCGAAAAGGAGATCAAGTTGAAGAAATTAGATAGACCTGTTTATCAACCTTTAGATTTTTGCATTTCCTGCAGGGAATTAATCCTATCCCACTGGGAGAAATTGCCATCTATACATTTTCTAATCACAACATAAAGGAATTAATTCTCTGTGGTGTTTTTAGCTTCCTGAATTAATAAAATTTACTGTGAAGATGTCTAAAAAAACTTTGATTTAACTTTTGAGTCGACTGATATTTTAATTTTCTATTTTATGCTCATCTTGTTATAAATAAATAAAAACATTAATTTGTGCATAATTCATATCTTCCTTTTTCAGTATGTTTATTAAGAACATATTTAATATATTTTAATTTATTTTACAGTAGGTTTAATTATTCTAACTACACAACAATCCTACCAAAACATACTGGGTGCACAGTCTATTTTACAAATAATATGATAATCACTTGATAATCCATTCATAACTTCCCTGTGAAAGAAGGAACTGCTTAACTGTTCAGTCTTCTGTTTTTACTGTCCATGGTTCATTGTATGTTGCTTTTGATTAACTTTTAAATTTAGACTCTCTTTTCTTAAAACCCTATACGCTCAGTACAGCATAAGGGAAAGTTAATTCTAGGGGATGAAAAAAAAGTGCAGCAGTTTAAATAAGATTCTAGTTGTGGTTTAGCCCCAGAGGGCAACTAAGCACCATGCAGCCACTCATTTGCCCCTCCAACCTAGGTGGGATGGGGGGGGGGAGAATCAGAAAAAAACCTCATGGGGTGAGACAAAACCTGTTTGATAGGACAGCAAATGGAGAGGAAATAATAATAATAACAACAAAACCAACAATAAAAATCATCATCATCATCGAATATACAAAACCAAGTGATGCATAATGCAACAATTGCTCACCACCCAGTGATTGATAGCCCAACCCCGAGCAGTGATTTCTGGACAACTCCCTTCAACTTACATACTGAGCATGATATTTTATGGCATGAAATGTCACTTTGGTCAGTTTGGGTCAGCTGTCCTGAATGTGTGTCCTCCCAGCTTCTTGCAGGGAAACTTCTGGGATAACAAGGGAAGTATAAGAAATTTTAATTTCACCTGTTCTAAAATCCAAGGTCATTAAAGGACAGGCCCTGTAAACAACTGTACAAGATGACAAAGGATTTGGATCTATTAGTGCTTTTAACAATGGAGCTAAAATATGGGTGCAAGGGTGTAATTGTCCTCCTGAACCAGAAGAAGCTATAGCTACTGGAAAAGATGATACCATTGTAGTAATCAAACCCAGACAGGAGAAATGAAAATATGTTCCTGCTCATAAATGTTATCTTTGAGATTGATATTATGATTATCTAGTTTTGTTTTACAGAAAGAACTAATTCAGATCATGACCACCATCTTTGTCCTTTGTTTATGGTCCATTTGGATGGTCATTACCCTAGGAAGCTATTTGGAAAAGATGAATAATTCCATACAGTGGAATTGGGAAAACAGTACAAAACCACGAGAGCAAGATAATTATACTTGTAAAGTGAACCAACACTGCACAGTAGCAAACTTGACCTTTTCACCTGGAGTGGCTGCGTGGCAATGCTTCACTTACAAAGGACAGTGCCAAACTGATGCTGACTATGTAATTTCCTTGAATGCTAGTGACATAAAATGTTGTAATCTTTTTCTTATTAACATATGCTCTCCATGATTGACATATGAGTCTTGCTGTAGTAATACTTGCACATTGCATGATTTTAGCAGTAGTGATAATATAACCTTAGCTACACCCAATATCTTGGTTTGCATAAAAGCTATAGAAATACAAAATAGGCTGGCATGGGCTGAATATATATATCATTGTTTTACAGAGTCATCCTTTTATTGATCACTTTGTCAAGATACCAGCTACCTGTGTTTTGGCTGCACAATGATATCAGAAAAAATTATATTAATCCAACCTTTAATTGTAGTTGTACTGCTAATGCAAATCTGTGTGTGCTTTGCTACAGTAATGACTTGTTACTGGATGAGGCAGGTGAAGATCTACATTGATACCAGATCCAAGGACTGGGGCTGGCCAAGAGCCTCCTCCCATAGTCAAGCGTAAGACTGGGTTGGCCTCTGTGTTTGTCACGATGAAGATCTTTTAGCTCTGCTGTTGGCTGCAACCCAGTAGGCGTTGAGCAGTGGGGACACACGCCATACTAGACCCTGATGTGAGGGATGGCCTCCTGTTTTATAAGAGGGCCATCCAGGAGGGGAGAGCAGGCCAAGCATCCTGTGGTTGGCATGAGTCAGATTGGTTGCGGTTGGAAAGGACCTCCTGAGATGATCTAGTCTGACACCCCCTGCACAAGCAGGGTCACCTAGAGCAGACTGTCCAGGACTGTATCCAGTTAGGTTTTGGCCATCTCCACAGATGGAGACTCCACAACCTCTCTGGGCAAACCTGTTGCAGTGTTTGATCTCCCTAACAGTAAAAAAGGTTAAACAACTAATTAATCCTTTATGAGTTCCTTTGCCTTACACTTCTCATGAGCTGCAATCAAAAGACTGAATGTAGTGAAAGTAGCTGATTACTGCTCATGATTGATTACTGCTTCTATATTTATCCACCTCTGTGAATGGTAACATAAACATCCAGACAATATCATACTGTGTGCCGACTGGATGTGGTTCGATTCTCAGTCTCATCCTGGTCACCTGGCCAGTGTTCCAGGTAGGATTCATAATGGGAGTATAACAGTCTGCGAGTTCACAGGATTTGTACCAAGAAGACTAATGGAAGGTGTTTGTTACTTGCTATAAAAGTGGGAGACCCTTGGGCCGACCTCTGAAGCCTCACCTATGGGTGGACGCACCGCGCAGGACTTTCCCAATTACCGTAGTTCTCCAGGGGCCAGCTGCCGAGGGGCTTCCCAGCTGATCTGTGAGCCCGGATGATGGTTTGGAGGTGGTAATTGTTGACGTATCCTTTTCTTAATCACTATCTTGCCTTACAGTAATGAACTGGTGCATCGCTATCCTGATTAACTTTCCTTTCTAATTGGTGCATCGTTATTCTGCTTTTCTTTTTGGTTGTTACTATGATATATATATATACTAAAGCTTATTAATCTTTATACATTAAGCTGGAGTTTTTGTTTTTACTTGGAATCCCGCCATTCAGCAAGAGAACTAGACACAGATTTCAGAGACCCTCTAAAGGTCCAATAAATATTCATCCTGCACATCCTGACCCTATCAGATAATGTAAGCTGGTAATAAAGAGCTTATTACTATTACTGGTAATGAATTGAGTGATTATTAGCTTCTAATCTTTCAATTTCAGCAGCTCCTGGGATTCCAAGCATTCAGGAAAAGAAGGAGTCAGATTCTTTGAAAGCTGATGCAGAGGATGGCCAACTCTTAATGGAGTGGTCCTGTTTTGGACATTTTTAACCCATGGGAACACGCTGCTGGTAGAGACACCATGACAAGACTGATGGGATGTGTCTGGGACCAGAGCTAGATATTTTGAGTAGACTTTTTTACCCTCCTTTTCAACTTTGTCTTCCATGAGGTAAGAATGTTTGGTTTCTCCAGTGACTTTTAAAGCTATACTGCTAGGAGTTTTACCTCCTGCTGTGGCTACACAGCCAAAATTTGCAAAGGTAGGCTTTCGATTGAATAGTGCTTTGACTGGTCTGAATGTTAAGCAACAGCGTTCAGATCCAGAATTTGTCTTAGAATCTTTTCCTTATGATGTCCCTCCAGAATTACTTTTGAAACTTCACCTGTAATACTCCAGTCTCAATCTTATATTAAGACGTGCTCTGTGCTGTAACATATCCACAGAGTACCAATGCTCTTCAAACAAATATATACATGGCCTCACAGCATATTTAGAAAGGTCAAATTGTAATTCAGTGAAGATCTGATGCACAAAATGTATTATCGATATTTAAAATACTATTAAAAGATACTGCTCATGCTGCTGTGAGCTCAGACTAACAGCATACTAGACTGGAAAATCTCTGTAAGTTGCTTAAACCTGACAGTTTAGGGATGTAACTCAGACTCAGCCTTTAGCAGGAATAACTTGAGCCAGTGCTGAACAGGGTGTTCAAGGGATGACCGTTTTCTCCTAAACCGTGAATTGGTCAGAAGAAGGGCTGAATATTCACTGCTCTGCAGGAACGACTGGTTTTGTCAGGTCCCACATAAGTGCCTATTAGGCTTTAAACACTCAGGGTCACAGGGCCTGGTTTTGTTCTCCGGAAATCAAAGGGAGTTTTGACGTTGCCTTTAACCAGAGTGCTCAAGTGGAGTTTGAAGACCTTGGTAAGCTTTATTTGGAATGTGCTGGTCACCAAGGGAAAGGAGGCTGTCTGTGTGAAGAAGAGCAGGTTTTGGAGTGAGGAAGCAAAGCAAAGAAGTCTGACAAGCCTTAGTCTGGTGTTCCGCAAATGATGTTTTGATATTTTTCCTATTTCATATTTTAGCCAGTAGATGTCTCTGTTTTATCATGCAGTTGTTGACAAGGACACAACATTCCTGTTGTCACCAAACATATGTAGTAAAAACCCATTTGTTTCCCAGGGAATGAATATACTTCAATGTAAAAATTCTGAGTTAATGCTCTTGGCATAGCCTGCTGGTTTTCTACCAACCTAAGCCCCTGGAAGCTTTAGTGAGAGCTCTGGCTGCTAAGCAACTTTGAAAATCATCCTTATGGAAATGTCCTATAGGATGTTAAAAGGACAAAAGAGGAATTGGTGAGATTCTATGAATGTTCATCTAAAAATGTAATAAATTTAGTACCGCTTGCCTTCTGTAAGCTCTCTGAAGCAGCTTACAGAGCAGTATGGAGTATTTCATTTCTGCACAGTGCCTGAGGAAATTCCAAGTTGTGATAGATGAACTATCTTCTCTGCTTCATGAGTGTGTAAGATAATATTATTTCTGTATCTAAAGCTATCAGGAGTAATAATGTAGATTGTTTGAAGCATTCACACCTAACTGAAAATATCAGTACGATGCAATTCTATTCAGACATTTGTATTTTCCTCATCATTTGGAAAACATATAGTATAAGTATACTTATGTTCTCTGAAATCTTCACAGAAGTTTTAAAATCACATTCAAATTATTATTTTAAATGAATATAAAATGAGATATGTAATTTCAGAAATTATAACATATTGAATTTTAGCAATTGTCTAAGAACATGATACATTTCGATTAATTAGTTCTTGGTTTTATCCTTGTTATCCTATGGCAGTAATCCATATATTTAATAGCAGGACCTTTTGTTTTGTTTTGTTTTCCTGGTTATCTTTCTATTTGAGACCTTGGACTAGCTCATCAGAGAGAACAAACTCTAGACTGGTTCTGCACCGAGCCCTGAACTGCATCACAGCTTTTTTTGTCTGTGGGTTGTTCCATCCTGGTCAGATGCTCCCTTGGTAGAAATCCCTACAGAAACTGTTAGGATTTACAGCCATGTCTCACACTAATTAAATTTCACAAGCATATTACCTTAGAGGAGAAAAATGTTGCCTAGTTTAGACCAAAGCAGTACACTGAGGCTACTTTTTTGCCATTGAGACCCAGGTCTGTGTTGGAAACAGAACTTCTCCAGCTGGAGGGAGCATGGCATCAGGGAAAAATGATGGCTTGTGGAGTTCCCCTGTGTGTTCACGCTTCCACACATCGTAGCTGCTTCTCCTACTGTTAAGTAGAGCCATAGGTGAGCTACTTTTAGTCCACATTTCTGTTCCAAATGTGCGGTGATGAGAGTCCTCAGTCCCGTGTCACTGGTTCCACCTCCTCAGAGGGTGGCCGTTTCTAGACACCAAGCAGAACATGAAGTTGTAGAAGGAAATATCAGACCTTACCCTGAAATGACTTATTATGAGACACAGCTGTTCCCCAGATGTGGGGACAATGAAGAGCTGACTGCAGAGGGGGAAATCAGTGTTGGAGAGTCACAAAAAAAGGACCAAATCATCTGTTGAATCTTCCTGATTGTCAGACTAGTAGCCAGGCCACAGAAGCCCCAGAGGTTTCCATGATTGCAGCGACACAGCAGAGTTTCTACATCTCTATCAAGCTTAAGACAAGAAATAAACCTGAAAATAAATTCGTCAGGTATGAACAGCTATAATGCAGCTATTTGCAGCAAGGTTATGGACAACAAAATTCATCTTCAAAGAACCCTTGAACATGGAAGGAATACATTATACTCTGTCTATGCCTCAGGAAGTATCTTTTGTAGCTGACAATTTCATAATACATATATGTATATAAATATTTAACTGCCAGCATCTGGCAATTTACAATAAATACTTGGAATAGAGGGTTTGGGGTATTTCTACAATGCTATACTTCTATCTACACATGGTTTACACCTACTTCCTGAAAGCCATATAAACACCCCCCAACCCCAAAACCCAAAAATTTGCTGTAATGGCAATGCGATTATTTTGCACAGTCCTTATGGTAAGGGATAGCAGTGCATGAGAAAGTCATGAAGCCAAAAATTAGTGCTATTATTCTGTCAGAAGTGCTAATCAGAACAAAGGAAATGTTTTTGAAAACCTTTTACATGGAATATATTATGAAAAAAACATGTGACTTCTAGTAGTTTACAGAGAATGATGGCAGTACTCGAACAGGACAGTATAATGCAGGCACCAGTCAGTTACACCTGGAATAAACTGGAACCACTGTGTGTAAGGAATATATGAAATATTACTATGTATGGTTTCTCTGAGATGTAAACATACAGCTCTGTTCTTTCAAAAGGATTACTTATTATTGGTCGTGCAGATTATAATTGTTTCTGCATTATTCTGGGTCCTTCATGCCCAGTAAGTTTTCTGTAAATAATCTAATGAGAAACACATTTTTTAGGGGAAATACCTGTTTTACTATACCTATACCTATCTGACACTGATGTATTTCACTGCTATTAATAGAAACATAGCAACGGTGCCATGGCTGCGTTTTTTTTTTTTTTCAAAATGATTTGTCTGAGTAGTCACGGAAGTGCATGCCTCTATAATTGTCCCGTGCTCTTTCAAAGGATAAGTACTGTGAGGGAGGTGATTTGTTGGCCTCAGTACAATATGACACTATGACAAAAAAGTTAATGTCAGTTGGAAAGCAATTAAGAAGTAATACTGCTTTTGCTCTCATACAAAATGCAGAAATGCATGTGATGTGGAGATTAAGGAGTCGAAGGATAGGAATATTTGAGGTGCTTTTCAAAATTTGGGATCTTGAGTTGTGAACTGAATTTTTCAGCATCTAAGAAAGCAATAATCTTTGAGCTCCATTTACATTTACCTGTAACAGAACCCATAATATCTCTTCTTCTGTCTTAAAGGTAGTATTTCAAAAGGAATCTAGTTTGACATGAGCCTGGGGTTATTTAGAAATACAGGACTGCATTACGTCACACAGACTGAGGGAAATATCAGCCCTAACATCACTGTTTGTGGATACATTTATGCTCAAATGATGATTAGCTCCCTGCTTCGTGTCCAAAATCCTGGTTCACTTCCAGGCTCTTTTCAGAGGCAGATAATCACCTCCCTCTGAGTGAGACCAATATTCTTGATAATATAGTCCAGGAGAGCAATATGGACAAAACATTGAATTCTAAAAGCAGGAACAAGGATGTTTAGACCAGATTTGCCCATGACCTCCACCCCTGCATGGGCCCTTTTTACTATAAGTGCCCTACTGACACTTCCAAAACGGAAGGGAATGTTGAGTGACCCATCTATGTGCTCGAGCTGAGCCAGGACACACATTTTCATCACTGTCACAAATAATTTTCAAATGTACATATTATAGCTATGATCTGATGCTGAATCTGACTGATGAGAGAACTCATATAGCAACTGTGTGATGTTACTGTGCATATTTAATTCATCTACTGGGGAAGCATGCGGTATGTGACGCAACAAGATAAAAAGCAATTTCTATGGATTTCTATCAGCAGGAGGCTTGTTTCAGAGCAGCATGATTTGGGTAAGAAATTCCCCTAAAGGCATGAGAAATCATAAAAGAGGAATACAGTTTCCAAATCTCTCTCAGTGGAAATCAGAGATCCAAACAGTAAGATGGTGCCAGTAGAGAAAGTGAGTAACAAATGTACTTTCATTGTCTGATCCTTCCACTTACTGTTAGTCTTTTAATATGATGAACATCATTGCTAACATGAAAATGGGCAAAGAAAAATGCATTGAAAGTGTTAAACATCAGCAGTGTTAGTAGGGTCACTAGCTACACACTACATTTGGAAGCTGGGATGAAAGAGATTAGGGTTTTTTCTTCACATCAAAGGAAAACATGTCTCCTCTGAAATACCATGTCAAACAGAAAAAGCCGCAGTTCCCTCTCCAATACAAAGCATTGTTCTTTTATTAAAATTCGTTTAGTTTCTAACCCTGTAGCTGCAAAGAAAAGCAATCTGTATTTTGAGTGCCCAATTGCTTTTGAATTTGACAAATGACTTAAATTATTTGCTTATCAGGTTTAGTTTAGGAATGAATTCTGTATGTTTTCCAGAGGGTGTTACAATTGCTAAAGAGTATCATCAATTTTCCATTAATGTGTAAGTCAGTCTTAGTGATAATTACTAAAGCAGAGGCATCATATTAACCTCTTGCTACCAGAAGTTGGGATTAGCATATTAGCATTTAAGCAATGTAAGCCTTGGTCCACTGGTGACAAGAGATTAAACTGCAGCATGCTGTGCCTGCTGTGAATGAATTCACTCTACCTGGTCAAATATATTTTCAGCAGTGCAAAAATCCTTCTCCAGATCCACAGAACTCAGCTGGAATATACCCACTAACCTCATGAGCTAAAGGCCCATGTAAAGCAGGTGTCAGGGATCAAAATTCTACCACAATTTGCTGTGTCTTGAACCAGCTTAAAAGAATGAGCCTTCAGTTCTTTCTTAAGCTTTCTCTTTCTGCACTCTATATCGCAATTACTGGGTTTTTTTGTGCAAGGTGGTAAATTTCAAGTTACTTAGATGCACCAAAGCATAGAAGTTAGAGATAGGTAAGATCTATTAAGGCATGTGGAATACTGCTCTGATAATGTCTCATAAATATGCACTTTACTCACTGACAATGTTGGAATCAACCAAACAGCTAAAACAAGAATATATTTGTGTGCCTGTAATGTTACTAGCATAATATATACTTTTCTGATAATAATTCATACATCAAGATAAGCTTCCAAATCTGATCACCACAGTAATCCTAGCTGAAAGGGCTCCATTGCTTTAAACTGAAATCTTTTTTAAAAAAAGCCCAACTTTAAAAATTGACCTGGTAGAATTATGGTGTCAGCAGCACAATTTTATATTGGGTGACTGAATGAATTTTTTTCAGTGAGATATCTGGCTTAAACAGTTATAATTCTTTTTTTTTCAAGTAGTATTTAGACATTGCAACTTGAAAAAGAAGCAGCAAATATATAGGCATCGATACGTTATATAAAATGTCAACATTTTCTATTATTTATTAAACATGTCCGAAGTTTCATGGGAATAAAGTTCTGAAAGGAATTTATTGTTCTGCTTACTACTGCCATAAGCTTTGATGACCTATGAGTTATCTAAACTTACAGTTAGATCCTGAAATTGGAAACCAGGTGGCCTTTCTAGACACAAGCTGTTTCACTTTCAAGAGAATGAAATGCAAAGAGTTCCTGGAAGGGCTGTGGAATATCATGTCTACAGACCCACTTTTCCAAGTGATGAATTTCCCATTGTATAAAACCTCTCTATATAAACTACTGTATAGTAGCTGCCAGCTTTACATTGGTCTTACGTGGATCCATTCATTATGTTTGGCATTCGATAAACTTTCAGAGGTCAGTTCCCATTTAAGTCACAACATTTTGCTGGCTCTCTTTCTCAGGAATTAAATATGGCGATAGTTATTGTTCATGTCCTGCCACGTAGGCTTTCAGGGGTGTGCCGCCCACAGCCTAAGGGCTTGCACTGATATTTTTACTATCAATTTTTAAATGGTTCTGGAAATGATACCACACCAGGCCAACTGTTAGCATTAACCACAACTGTGCTATCTCTCCGAAGTGTTGGTTTGTGCAACACCATTTTCTGGCTTTGGATCACTTGTTTTCTTTATAATTCCCTATTTACTACTATTTACTTTGCATTGCTGGAAGAATGTAGTTCACTTTGAAGTGAGATCTTTACAAACAATTGGCAGACTTTTGTCTGGATCTAGATTAAACTTGATACTGCATGAACACAATAAATCAAATGGAAAGATAGGAAGATGGGGACGCTATCTTTGCTGGTCAAAGCTTAGTACCATGTATTATCTACTATAAATGATTTTTATGAGAGTGCCTTTAGAGAGAATGAAGGCCTTTATGAATACTGAGCACTGTGTAGCACTAAGTGCTCTTTACACACTTAAAAAATATGATTTATTATTTTCAATGATCATTAGCTTTACATACGATTTATATATAAGACCTTTTTGCAGCAGTAAGAAAGGTAAAAAGTGCCCTTAGGTTAAATGAGAATTGGATTATCAAATAAATAATAATTTCTATTTCCTCAGAGTAAAATAAATACAATCCTCAAATATCAGGAGAAGACATGAGATGGGTAAATTGTTCTAGCGGATCAGAGTTTGTATAGTTCAATTGGTTGGAACGGCTTATATTAATGCTGTTCACTTTCTCCCACATCTTTCACAAATATCAGATAATTCTTCCAACAAATGGTTGGCTTTTTCTTCTCTTCCCTCCTGAAAGGAACTCGTTTGCAGAAGTTCTCTCCAAAAAAACCCATGAAAACATGAATAATGTGTTTATTTTATACATCTTTCATGGCAGAAAGAAACTTTAAGTATCCTATTTGAAGAAAAGCCTGTTTACAACCTGGAATTAAAAAAAAAAAAATCATCCTTTTCCTCTACTCTCCACTAGCCTGTCAAGCTGGAAGACTGTCATTATTAGTTATTTTCACTGCACCACTGTTTCACTATGTTTTTTTAGTTCATTAAAATTCCTGTTTACCAATTTATAAGCTCCCCCTCCAGAAATTTATATGAAGGCATAATCTGTATGTGTATGTATTTGTGTGTGGTTATCTATCTCAATTACAGCATCTACAAAAGCAGAAACCTTAATGACCTTAATGGAATCAGGAAGGGAACTTCTGAATCATTTCAATACAAATGCCTTATTAATGGCTTTTACAGCTGATCTGCCGAGTGCTGAGTTGAAACATATGAGAACAGCTGATACTATGCTGATAGACAAGAGGTCAAATATCTACAGGGTCACATATGTTACTGCTGAAGGCTTAAGCAATTGCTTGCATGCAGGGTTATTTATAGTGTTGAAGAGTGAACCAAGAGTGTTGGTATCTGATCCATATCTCAGATACATAAAGCAAACTGAATGCCAACTGAGGGAACAACAGATGCCTGTGAAGCTTGTCTGGTTGACAGATGTAATTTGAATAAAGTTTATTAAATATTAATGGCCACTTAAGCGGATTTCCTCTGCTCGTTTCTCTCTGGAACAGTCACTAAATCCCAAATGATCTGGGCTGCATTACAGTCCATGAAATATGCCTGTACTACTTCAAGGTCTAGGGAAGGTTGCATCTCAGGCTCTTCTGTGAAAAGCCACCTTCTTTCTAAATCTCCGCAGAGCTGGACGTTAACTGTCACTTGGAGCAGGAAGAGTTCCCCAGTAACTGGCTGTAAGAATCAAAACGTCGTCGTAAGGATAAACCAGCTCCAGACCATCAAAGTTCCTGGTTAGATCCAAAGTTTGAGTTCATGCATTACTTGTGTCAGTTTCTCCTTAGCACATTTTTGGGGCTGATTATCCTACTTTAAAAATGTTTATTGGATGCAAACATATGCTGCTTGGTTAAGAATAGAACAACAGTAAAAATACTATGCTAAGTTTATGAATACAAGTAAATGGACTTTTCTTGGTCCAGGGATTCTTAAATTGTGCAGCACTTATGTGCCATGAAAGCTGCATGAATAACACCTAGGAAGCCAACAGCTTCCTTCTGAGCAGAAGTATGACTGGGAACTGCTGCTGTTGCTCCCAGCATTACCACAGACATAGTACATGAGAAAAACAAAACTGGGGACTCCCAAAAGCCATTGTTTTGTAACGGGTAAAACTGTGCAGTTCAGAACAAGGGGCAGCATCTCTCCAGGACGCATGCAGGAGGCTATGCGGCGTAGAAGCAGGAACTTTCCATGTAACGTGGTGCTTAGCACCGCAGATTCTGTAGTAGCCTCTCGTAACGCAATAAAATACATTCCCCCAGTGTGAGCTTAATTTTAAAAGACATCGGCTTACAACAGTAAGAGATAATATTCTAAAGTGAGAGGGAGCATTTGAATCACAAGCCAAAGACTGGAGTATTGGCTGTGACTACCTGCAATCACCATTTCTACTCTCTCTTACAAAGATTTCCATCGAGATCTCTGCAGCTGTTCACATATTTGTGTGCTGTGCAGATGAGAAGGACAAAGATATCCGCTCAGACTACTTACCTCACAGTCTTTTAGATACTTAGAGTAATCTAAAATGTACGAAATGTGCATCTAAACCAGCAGAACACTGTGTCAAGATTACAGTCTGCAGCAAAGTCACCAAATCTCAGATTTACACAAAACTGCCATTTACAAATCCCTAGATTTCATGAGAGCAGCAGATGGTGAAAATACATTTCTAACTGATTTCTAGTCTAGGCAGCAGGACAAATTCTTTTTGCTCTCCTGATAAGTACCCTTCCAATAAACATTATTTCCAAAAGCTGAAATTGGTTATGAAGTTGTGTTTATTAATCCATTTCATTTATTTTGTTTTTGAAGTGAGGAACAAGTAAAGCTTATCTTCACTTATATTTCAAATGCAGCATCTGTCAGCAATCATATATATACTCACATACATCATGCACATACACACATACATACATGTATATGCTTTTATGTCCACTTATACAGAGGGAGATCCCTGTTAAACATCTTCAAATCTTGAAGACAAAGGCTAAATTTAGGAGCATTTGGAGATGTGGGCTACATTGCTGGCATGGTGCTAAATGCAATTTACTAAGCCCTTTATGCAATGTTTTATTATACAAAAAATTGCAGATGTGCCAAAAGTAACAAAGAGGATTGGTTTGGAAGATATAATGAATTTATGTCAGCTCTGAAGGCCTGAGTCAAACATCATATTTCTGGGACTTAATTTGGATTGCTAGGGCTTTTTAAAGTAATTAAGAGCATACAGTTAGGAGGCATTTGAACTGCACTGGAAATACTCTATTGGAAAACACACTTTTGCTACACATCTTTTCTACATTGTGTCATGTTGGGTTCCTTTCTTTTTCACGGCATACCGCTTTGCCCAAGACTTGCACTTTCTGTTATGTCAGTGTTCTCAGCCCTCACTGATTTCTGGAAGAAGCCCACCTATGGGAGAATGGCAAGAAAGTAAAGTTCAAAAATAACATGAAAATGCATATGTTCCATGTTAAAAATTCATGGGTTCTGAGGATTTCAGGTAGATACTTGTATAATAAATGCATACAGAGTGATTCTTTGTTCATTCAATATGATGAAATACCTGGAACCCCACCTCCCTGGTGGGGTCTTGTGTTTTTCCAAACAATTCAATTCACAGTATTTCCTGATTTGCTTCACCAACCTGATCTCATTTCAACAGTTCTGTTATTGAGGAAGGCAGAATACGGATCTTCTAACAGTCAGTTCAGCTCCAAATTCAGTTATACAGAAAGGTTTTTAATGTAATATTGTAGTGTGATTTATACCCATTTAGTAAGAACAAGCATTAATAGAATCAAAAGAAAAAGGAAGAGAATAAAATTATTCCTATGCCTGACACTAGACCTTTTCTTCAGAAAAAGCAAAATAAAAGGGTCTCAAGACTGACTTCTATGTTAGAACAGTTATCCACATCATATTGATATGTTAATTATCTACAGAATATGGAATGAAGCATGAAGGTACTTCACCAGTGCTTTAACATTCATTATGTATCATAATTATTGAGCACTAGAACAGATGGGTAAGCATTTACTGAGCAAGATTTTGAGTGAAATAAATATTTTCTCCATGCCTTTTGTTTTAATGGTAAAAAAAATATTTTTTTTTAGAAACTAAATGTCTCAGATATCCACTACAAATGTGAAGATTTTCATTTAGATGGAAAGCTTTTCTAAACAAATTTCAAACAGTAGATTTCTGACTCTCTCCACTGGAAACTAAGAATTGAGTTTTAAGCACCAGGACAAAACACTAGTACACTTGTGGGGTTACTGCATCACTATGTAGACTCTGGCAAACTGAGTCACCTGTTGGAATGGTCAAATTCTACCTTCCCAATTTAACTACCCCTTTGTCTCAGGTAGATGAATCTCAGAATAAATTTCTCACAGATCCATCACAGTGGTGATGTGTTTCAATGCACAGCGCAGTAATACCCAAATCCTTGAAAACAAGGCTGGCTCACTATGTCCAGCACATCACCTTCTGGGGCACTTGCACATGTCCAGCCATGGAGGTACCACCACAGGCAGAAAAAGAGAATGTCTTCCCTCTACAATGAATTTAGGGGCATGTCATTGTGTCAACACTTTTAAATGAGTTCATCAAAATAAAGGGTGTGAAACTTAGTGGAGTGAATTGTGAAACTTAGGTGGAGCAAACCTGAATTCTGATGTTCATGACATTTCCTGATACTTCATGTAATTGCGAATTTGCATCTGATTTATTAAAAAATCAAGATTAAATACTAAGCACAGCATATTAACCTTCTCTTAGCTTGTAGGTAATCTGTATGGGAAGAGTAAAATTCATTTTTTTAATTACAAGGGAATTTTGTATTATTCAGTGGGGTATCCTCAAGCTAGGCATGTGCAATGGCTCCTACTGTTGCATTCTTTCCAAAATGAAGTTGAAAACAAAACTCACCCACCTGTGTCAGAACCAGGATTTTACAGAATCAGAGAATCACAGGTTGGAAAGGACCTCTAAATATCATCAATTCCACCACCACCTCCTGCCCTCAAAGCAGGTCATGGTCAACCACAGCAGGCTGTTCAAGGCTGTGTCCAGTCAGGTTTTGACTGTCTTCAAGGACAGAGACTCCACAACCTCTCTGGAAAACTGTTCCACTGAGCATTCTCACAGTAATTTTTTTTTCTTATCTTTAAAGGGATTGTCCTTTTTTTTAATTAGTGCCAATTGTCTCTTTCCC